>NC_049980.1:7223702-7251794 GCF_000003815.2 Branchiostoma floridae | reverse complement strand
TGCAAATCAAAACAATTTTTGGTCGAGACAAGTAGTACATTGTACTGTTTACTGTCTGTGGGCCCTGTCTTACTGCCTTTGACATATTACCTAGAATTCCTTTTGCCTCATCTGCGTTCTGACTTCTGTGAAAGGGCTTGTACAGTGTACATGTTCAACACAGAAAATTTGGGTAGATGCTCAGTGCTTTGAAACATTAGTAACCATTTCATTTCATTTTCATTTATTTGTTTTACCAGAGTACTAACAATAATATTAGTGAAAAAAGCACATTGATACACTGCAGAATCACCACTAGTAAGAAAATGGTTCACTGATCAAAAGCTGTAAAATTACTTTAAAAAAAGGGTATAGACTGAATATCAATTATGGTAATTTTGATATTGAATAGATGTGCAGTCAGGTACGTACAGATGCCTCCCTTCTATTGATTAAGCCTACGGGTCCGTCCCCGTGGAACTGTTGCATCCAATGAATAATTCACCGACTGATGTACCGTGTTACGGCAGTGTATGAGGAATGCTAATGATGTGTTCAATTGCCTGCCTGTGTATATCTGCATTCAGTTGCTACCGTGATTTGACCTGTAGTACCTGTGCATGCATTTTTTGCATCCAGGTATGCAATTTCATGTATCAGCGATTACCAGAAGGTTGTACGGTCAATGACGTCAATTTTAGAAATCGTGAAAACATTCTTTTTTTTGCCGGTTTTGAACAAGTGTTGTGCGTTTAGGACGCGTTTATGAGAGAGAAGGATGACGTCATCGTTTGAATCCTGGTATGTAATTTCATGTTACGGTGACGAAAAGAAGATGGAGCTGTCAATAACGTCTGTTTTAGAAATTGTAGAAATATTCTATTTGCCCCGTTTTGAACCACTGTTGTATGTTTAGGACGCGTTTCTGAGAGAGAAGGATGACATCGTCGTTTCGCTCGGTGTTTGAGGACATCACGGCCCACAGTAACCTTCCTGACGCGGAGGAGAACGTCAGCCTGCAGATGTGGCACCTCCTGGGGAACAGCCCGAGGAACAGCCCGGCGCACAGCGGCAGGACCCCGCTACCGGAGAAGTACCTGGTGCACAGGGACCTGCGGCCGGGGAACGGCGCCAGGCTCGGCAGCGAGAACGTGTTCCTGGAACCCTCCCCCATGCCGAACAGGCCTTCCACTAGTAACAAGGTGAGTAGAACTCATCTAGCCATATAGAGATTCAGGTATCTGGTTTGGGCCACTCATCTACTGTCATTTCTGGTTTGTGTAGGCTTTGTTCAGAGCACTGTAAGTGTATATCAATGGATGTCTCTCCAAATTTACCTGTCCAGTCTTCCATTAAATGTACATTCAAATGATTTGGTGGCACCACCAATTTGCCAGGGCAAGTTGTTGTACAGTCATGTATATGAAGTGAGGAACACAAACATGTATTAATGCTTCAGCTGTGTCCAGTGCTTTTGAACGTTGCATTCAAGATTTAGCCAACAATTAAAATGCTAGTTCATAAATCCCTGGCTTCATAATGATTCTGCTGTTGACTGATGTGCCTTTTAAATGTCCCCTTGGGATGCTTATTGTATAGGCAAGGTCAGGAAAATAGACCACCATGTTTGAAATTAATTCTATACTACATGTGTACCTGTATATGTGTGTCCAGATGTTTCATTTGAGGGTAATAAGCTGTTGATTTTGACTGAAAAATATTCTTTTTTTGACACCAAGTATAGATGTAACTGTGTGACTATGTACATGTATGGAAAGATATTGAAAGTACATGTATCAGCTACACAACCACCATGTTGGCTCTTCCAGCAGCTGTGCTGTTCCTGCATGGCAGACGCCACCTTCCAGCTGATGGATGAAGTGCCGCTGTTCAGCCTGTCGGAAGGCTTCTGCACCCCTGATAACATACAGGATAGTCTGGCCCACCTGGACCAGGAGCTCTGCCTCCTGGGGTACTCCTCCATCTACCACAAGTCAAGGTCCAAGTCATCAGGTTCGTCTGTTTATCTTGTGAATGCTGCCATCACATGTCAATAGGGAATTTGAGTGTTTTTCTCTACAAGTCTCACTCATCACTCACTATCCATTGTTTGATTATACTGCTGCTGGGATCCCTGATGCAGGGGTAGGCAGCAGTCGGCCAGTCTTCACACCGCACTTCCATGGCCAGTTGAGAATAGTTTTGACAAATACATAGATGTGTACTTGACGGAGGAACAAGAAAGGGATAGCCTACCCACCCTCTTGCTCCTAACCGCAGAGGCATTGGGAAAATCTACAGTTCATGTAATTCATTCATTCATTCATTCTGGTTGTAAAGTTAAGTATGACTTGAGCTGTTGTGTATGTTGAAGAAAAGCTGGAATTCACAAAAGGTTCTCTTTGTCTTCTATTATTACAGGAAGGGCCTTTGACTTGGTGCAGCTCGTCAACGTCACTAACGATCTAATTGCCGGCCACCACAAGCACTTGAACAAACAGCGGGAGCTCGAGGATCAGAATCACAAGTTCTCGTCTGAGATCCGGCACCTTGAAAACACTCAGCAACACCTTAAGGACCAGATCACGTCCTCGAAGCAAGACGAGGCAATGCACCAAGAGCGGCAGCGTCAGCTTCAGGCCGAACTTGTCTCACAGGAAAAGAAGATGAAGCGGCTACAAGATGACGTCAGGAAGTTGAAATCGGTCCTCCAGTCGAGGGATACACAGTTCCGTCACGATCTTCGCAAGAAGGAGCGAGAGTTAGCAAAGGTTAAGGACAGGCTGCATGCTTTGGCAGAAAAGAAGAAGGAAAGGAGGCAGGGCATCGAAATCCTTAACGTCATCCCTCGGGGAGACGGACATCGTAAGATGTGGAAGACGAGCAAGGAGGAAAAGAAGTGTCAGGAGGAGATGCACAGGTCTATTGTAGCAAACTATGAACAGAGAGAGAAGGAGTTGAGAACAGAAAACCAGGAGTTGAGAGAGACCCTGACTTTCCTCCAACAAGAAGTTTCCACAGTCTTCTCAGCCGTTTCTAGGCAAGAGAGAGAACACCATCCAATGTCTCCTGACAGCCTTGACGATGAGGTGGGCGATGGCCATCTACAGATGCCGTATGAGGCTGTGCAGAACATTGTCGAGGGAAAATTGAAAGACCAACTCAGCTCCATGCTCCATTTGATCGGCATCCAAACCTCTCAAGGTATTAAAGAGAGAAATTGTGCTTCAGATGAAGCCAAATTGAATGATCTGAATGCCGGGCAAAGTGCCACGAAGGCTGGTTCAGAGGTTCACTCCAGAAGTTCCAACGGGGAGGAAGAAGAAGAAAGTGATGATGACAGCTGTGCAACTCCCAGTGATGAAGTAGACGCCAAGCTAGAGGCATACAAGACCCTCATCATGAAACAAGAGGAGTTGATACAGCAGACTTTTGCTGCAGCAGAGTGCCAACAGGACACGCAGGTGGCCGAACTCGTGAAAGACTCTCTCTTCATCGAGGAGAGGATGACTTTAGAGAGAGAGAGGAAAGAGATGGAGGCGGAAAAGGCGACATTTGCAGAAGAAAGAAAGAGGTTCACCGACGCTGCCATTCGGCTTGGCAAGGACAGACAGAAGTTTGAAGAGGAACGTACAAACTTCTTGAAGTACCAGTATCTGAACATGACACCCCCACAGGCAGCTTCATACAGCCATGCCGTTTCCATGGCTACAGCATCAGGAAGTATGATGTCATCACCATCACATCCAATGACATCATCACACCCTATGACACCATCACATGCTGTGACATCATCAGTTTTGGTGACATCATCGCATCCAATGACATCATCCCATACAGTGACCTCAGGTCTAGACAAGTCAGCAGTCTCGTCCCCATTCCAAACAAAAGCAGCCTCTAGAGTACAAGTACCAGTCACATCCACCTCCACGCTTGCTGTATCGTCTGTACCAGCCGGCCGCCTGTCTGTTTCGCCGGGAACTGCAGAGTTCTACAGGGTTCTGGACCAGTTTCCCAGCCCGACACGAGGAAATGTCAACACAAAAGTAAACAACTGCAGTACCACCACTCCAGCCAAGGGGGCTACAGCTCAGTCAGTTCCTCCAACTCCCAGTACTGGAGATCTCTACAGGTTTGTTCTTTTCCATGTATAATGATAGCTCTCCTAGCCTTTACTTCCAGTGGACTTTGTCTTCTAAGCTACATAAACAGATTCCCGGAAAGACAGCACAGGAACTGTGTTGACTCTTAGTATAACTACCTTTAAGTTACAAAATAAACTGTTTTTCAAAACTGTTTTGATCTAAATATATTTAGAACAAAACAGTTTTTCATGGCAACAAATGTAGTAACTCTTATTACTTAACTTCTTAACTGCTCTTTCCTTTAAAGGGGCATTCCACTCCACACGAGAGTTTTATTTTCCGATAGATATTCATTTTAGGAAGTGATAACTGCATACGACTTCACATTATACGATAAAGCACCCAGTTGCTCCACATGCCTCAAAAGCATTCAGTCTTCTACTAAACTCCCCAAGTACCCTCTAATTGAATCAATCCTATGGCTGAATACAATGCAGAACTTTAAGGTAAGGTTACCAAACTAATTTCACTTCGCTAAAAATTTCGTCTTGTTCTTGTATTCTTTGCTATCTTATGAACAATTTGCCTTCTCGGTTTGCTCAGCGTACATCATTTATTCCGAAAATATGTACGATAAACAAAGTGTCTATGCGTATAGGGAATGCATGGGTAGGGTCTGCATGGGTTTCGTGAGTGTCATTATTGTTTTATAAAACACACATCACGTAATTCATCCCAAGGTGAATTCCACAAAATTCGGCTGATTATGTATTCATTGACACATTATTTATTGGAAAACAAGACTCCCTTCTGGAGTGGAATGCCCCTTTAAGAAAAGAGGAATTGTGAGTGGTGGATCCTCAATTTGTTTTGATTGTATAGTTGTACATTTGTAGCATACAATGAATGGCTTTCTTTATTCAATCCCAGGGTCCTAGACCAGCTGCCCAGCCCCCTTCACAACCGCCTGAGCTTGGAGCAGCAGCCAGGTGGTCCCAGCTGGTTGTACAAGAACCAGACAACTCCGACTCGGGGACGGCACAGCATGTTATGTAAGGTTCAGACGCCCCAGCCCGTGGCGCTGCGCGGTACATTGTTTGATCCCCGCCGTCGCAGAACGTGGGCATCTCCGCAGTGCTTCCGCGGTGTACAGGCATCGCTCTTTCAATAGACTATAGATTTGTGTTGTGTACGAAGTTGTAATGTGATTGCCAAGCAGTTCACATTGTAAGTTATTTTCTATTTATGAATCAGATGTTTGAATGTATATGTGGTGATTTTAATACGCTGATGTATTTATGAATAAAGGATTATCCCGATGTGTCACAAGAATTTGCTGTGGTACTTTTTTGTGTGTAATTTTTTCGGGGGGTATTTCCTATATATGCTACTTTATGGCTAACACAGTACACTTTGGTGGTTAACCCATAGACATGGCACTTTCCCATATCAATAGCAATGTCCAAAAAGAACTGTACAGAACTGGAATGTTTTTCTATAGATACCAGGGGCTGTCCAACAAACACCCAGATCAAGAAGCAGCTGCAGTAGTATTTTTTGTTCAACTGCTTTTAAATTATGTAATTTGACTTGCCCATGTTCCCCTGTAGCGTTCATTGTCTGGTTGCTAGTGACCGTGCCTTTGGATCCAAGTTCAAATCCCGGCTGTGTTTTCTTGTGAGATATTCATGCTTCAGGAAAAGGTGCAGTCCTTAGGACAGAATCTTAATCATAGCATCTGTTTTCTCTGTCAAGGCTAGTGGAAGAGAACTTTGAATACTCGTTGAGTTAATCTGAGCTATTGTAAAACTGGTCGGAGATGACTTTCACCCACCTGTTGCTGAACACCTTGCTGTAGTTGTAGACCTGGACTTCCACGTACTCGTTGCCCTCGATGGGGCTGGCAACCGGCCATTCAAATGTCTGACGAGAAAACAATATTTGATTAACATTCATCATCAGTTGACGAAATCTAATAGCATTTTTTGTTGAGAAGTGGATTTTAAAACGAGAATTACGAATCACACTCCTAGCTACCCACCCTACAGTTGTCCCCACTCTCAGGGAGGAGACCATTATAATTAACCCCAGGCAGCAAGAGACTGTTAACACAGCAGACTAACAAGTGTCCAACAATGGAGCTGCACAGATGGCCCCTGTTTGCTTAACCTTCAAACTACTAAGGTACATGTACCTGTAGCTGTTTGAACCAAATTTGTATTCGTTATGGAACTAGGCAAAAGGTTAAAGTGAGGAGATACATGTAGATGCAGGATGTACAGTTACATGTAGTATGTTCAATTTAATACATGTAGTATGTTCAGGTTTACCACATATACTTGCTTAAGAAAACATACTGAACAAGTCTGAGTACATTGTGTGTTCGACTACTGGCAGTTCACTTTTTATTTAGTCATTGCCATAGTGATTACATAATGTACATTTTGCTGTTGTCCAATTTAAAACATTTTGTACATTGTAGTCATCTTGTTAGCTGCCTGGTCACATCATATTCCAGTACTATTGTGAGCCCCTGATGTACATACATGTAAAGCCCTTCTATGACTGAATGGATACCGGCCAATGCCTACGGGTACTTTTCTGTCTCAGATGTAGTACATAGCTTTCCCAGAGCCCGAACTTTGCTTCATGCCATTTACAATGTATCTCAGTCTTTGATCCATCCCTTCACAAGTATACCATGAATGCCTTACTGCTAATCCCATGTTACTTTGACTTAGATCAGAAGGGAGCCAGCAGCCCTGTCCTCTGGGGCCTGCCTAAACACCTCAAACGGCTCAAATATGCAACGACCTTGTATAGCTCTCTCGATACATTGTTTATGTATTTATGAATTTAAACGCAGCTAGTCCTAAGTATTTACCAGTGATTTTGAGCTAGTCTGCCAGTTTCTGCAATCTTCCCTACAGACAGCAATTAAATTTTATGGATGACATCAGCACACTCATTGATTTTTGCCTGATTTGGGGGAAAAGAATTTTTTCTTCTTTGGAGATGGTCAACTTGACAACAAATTGACAAAGTGAGCAAATGTTGTAGCCTAATGATTGTTGTAGCCTAATGATTGTGCTGTGATGCTAATTGTTCTGTCCCTTCAATTCTGGTTACAACTTTTATGGTGTCTATTTTGAAAATGTAGCCTGATGATCTTTTTTTTTTAATCCATCTTGTTTTTTTTGCCTATAGCACTACACTGTATTTTTGCTGTCGGCAGGGGATGTCATCCATAGAATTTCCTTGCTGCAGCCTTATTGAGATACTGAAGTCGGGAAGATTCTCCTGGCCCCAAGGCGCAGCTAAGACTGATGGGATACCATATGGGGCCGGGCAGCTGCCCCCCTTGACTAATGGCAGACTGGGAATCTTTCATGAGTGTAACTTATGACTGTTGGATATTAGCCAGAAAACTTTTCTTCTAACACATCTTCTGTGATACTGAGGGTCTGCATGCTCTTTTCCGTAAGGCATAGGCAGGCCTTTTTGATTCCCCGTAATTTGTAGGGAAGCTATTTTATTTTACGTAATTCGTTGTGGAAAGAAGCGTAAAGCGTTGGTAGCCTTCATGATTTTAACGTAAAGCGTAGTCGGCCATCCCAAATTTAGCGTAAATCGTTGTCAGGTCCCCCTCATGCAGGCCCTACTCTTTGGCATGTGGAAGGTGACGGCAAAAACTTCAACATTACACCAAGACAAAAACTTCCAACATTTACAGCAATGTTCTTTTACAGGCAAATTACATATCAATTGATATGTGCGAAACATCCTACGGCAAGTATCCCCTTTTGCATGGGAATGTATGATTAGTTAACAAGCCGTTGCACAAAAAATAACTGCTCTAAACCAATTACCATCACGGATACCTATTTCCTGTATTCTGTGACTGTTTCCACATTCGAACAATCCCATGTCACAAAACAGTCCATGATATAAATTCTCCTGAGCAAAATTGGTAGGATTTTTTTCAGTTGTCAGGATTCTGCGTGTTCCATATAATAACAAATACTAGAAGCTACATACTTCCCATACTGACTGTTCAGACATTCAAACAATCCCGTATCACGGAACAATCCACTACACAAATTCTTCTGAGCAAAATTGGAGGGATATTTTCGGTTGTGAGGATTCCGAAGGAGACAGACTGTCTGCAGTCTAATGTCAAACCCACTAATGAAGAATCAAAGTGTTTGTGCACGGCTCATTAGGTAAACTCCCCAAGACACAGGAATTAGATGAATATTGCCTACGACATACATTAGGTTCTAATGGGAGTACAGTTCTTAGTACTTGCCCTTTGCATGATAGCTGTCTGGTATTTTATACCAAGGCCTAAAGATGATGTAGGAGGGATTATGTTCTACCCTACCATCAATCTTCCATATCAGTATCTTTTCCATATATAACGTTACACGTTTTGTCTGATTCTCTGGTCTGTTATCCATTACATACACCTGGTGATTATTACTAAGTCCATGTTGATTTGATCTTTAGGGATGACATCCTCTGGGAAACCCAAAACTGATACAACTATGACTTTTTGATTGTGAATAAAAAAAATTGGCCCAAAAAGTTGCCTTCATTTTGAAAAGTAGTCAAAACGGTTGAACAAATGACTTGACACACAGAGAGAACGCAAGGTTTTTGTTCTTTCACATCTTTGAATTTGGAATTGACTTAAATTCTACGACAATAAGTTTCTATTTTCCAAAAATTTCTTTTTAGCTTTACAGCACATATTTGCTCATTTTGCAGCTGCTGAATTGTATAATTTACAGTATGGTCCAAAACATTTTTGTGGAGATGGACTCAAATTGATGAGCATGCTGATGTCATCAACATGGTCTTACTCAAGAGTAATGAAATGAGTGACCATAGTGGATGGGCCTTTCATTCCGAGTCAGACCGCAGGCCTCTGAAAAGGACATTTGACCATGTCTCATATTGTGTTCCCACAGGCAACTGTCTCTCAAAATCCGTAGTGCCATCACAATATGGGGATAGTGTCAGCAGCACGGAGCCACGTATATCACAGGTAAGTCTGCTCATGATACCCGGAGGTATGTCTAAATCCCTGGATACACATTTCATAAAGAGAGATAATGTTCAATGTGTGTTTTTGAGGATCACGGGACATGTTTGGACTATTTGCTAGCAGCAAGGACGTCATATATACTACGTAACGTCCTTGCTAGCCGACGTTGATTAATATTGGAAAGACCAGCTCAAAGAGACACTGCCATTGGGGAAGCTGAGGTTGATGCACTATTCTAATGTTACAAGCACGGTGATTTAACGTCTAGAGATCGGGTAGATCAAGTCTTAAAATGAACCAAATGACATCAGCAAGAAAGTTTTGACTTGTTATGATTGTACAGTGTTCAACAAGTCCCTATTAGCACCAAATTTGGTGCATTGGCCAAGTGAGTGGTGTGTTTGCTTTGCATTCAGTAGGTCAATCCTATTAGCAGAGTCATACCAAAGACTTTGTAGTGCATACTGCTGTCTCTGCTTAGACTTATGATTTGGAAAAGAGCACGATCATAGTTGAACACACACCACTATGTACCAGAGTGGACCAGCTAACACCCAACTACCAAGACCATTTACGGTGCTCTTCCACTATGTCTTACAGACATCTTATGTACAGTTTGCTTGGGCCAGTCATGAGGTTACAAGTATTCCTCACTCATTTTGTGGAGGCCCCTTGGAAAAACACACTCAAGGAAGCTGACCTTCCCAAAAGTTCTCTCTAGAGAAGGCAAGCTGAGGGGGACCCGAGAGTGGCCCTGGCGGAGTCTGGTGTGGTCTACAGTTACTTTAGTGCATGGACCACCTCCATCCCCCCAGGGGGTTGACAGATGATGATGATGGACCGGACCCCTGCTCTTGTGCAGTTGTGTGGCCCAAGGGCTATTGTGACTGAGATCAGGTCACCACCCTAGCTATTGACACCATCTGGCATGAAGAGGTCACTGACTTGACTTGCCTTAATGCACCCCCATCCTGATTGATACATTACAGACCCACACACTGACTCCGAGGAAATCCAGAATCCTATACACAGCTTATCTTTTATCTAGAGCTTTCATGAACAAGTCCCCTGACAAGGCAGAGGCTTTTCTGTTCAAGGACATGAGCCATGGAGAATACTAATTCACCTTGGAGGGTTACAGTACCCGGTGACTTCTACATTGAATTTCAGGTAACTGTACAGTTGTTCACCTTTATTCACAGGGTAAAGTATATATCCGTTATATAAAAATTAACGGTATCGGATATCAAGTCTACAAAAGTAGTTTGAAACTGGCATATTTTGAAAATATTGCAATTTGAAACCCACTTCCGTCGACTTGATATCCCTAAATACCTATTTTTAGAAACATCAGACATAGGTTACCCCGTGGATAAAGGTGAACTAGCGTTACCTGTAAGGACCACCTAGCCAATGTAACCACTTTGATGGCACCTTAGATAACTTTTCATATTGACATTAACAATTCTGTCTATAGATGGTATAACTAAAACAGTACTGAAGGTCATAAAAACTCGCATGTCACCCTGTTCACTTCCTAAAATTGTGTGCATTAAAGGGCCGATTCCCTTCAGACTTTGTTTTTATGTTGCTATTCCAATCTAGTATTGTGTCTTTAAATCCATCAACCAAAAAATCACATAGGTGTGGAATAGCAATTCATTTTCAGAAGTTTTCTGTGCTCAACAATCCATGAAGCAGGTCCGCCACATGTCCATCTTTCCTCAATCAACAGTCATGAAAGACTGCGGAACGATGGAATGATGCCTCAGTAATGGATGTGTAGTGACCTGTGACCTCTATCCAAAAGACGGTCCATCCATCCACCCCCATCTTGAGTGGGACAGCGGCTCAGGGTTTCCAATATGCACACCTGTGTACAGCTTCTAAATCATGCATCCACTGTGCCAGATTTAAACCCTTACAGTTGCAAACTGTGATATATCAAGCTTCGTTTAATGTCAAGAGATTATGGCTTTACGGTTCTGCTATCAACTGATTGAGTGAAAAATATTTAGTCAATGCACACAAGTACATTGTATATGAATCACTTAGTAATCACTAGTCCAAAACGATTTTAAAAATCTGCATATTTGAAGATTTTTTTTAACGTTATCTATAACGTTAGAAGCAAAATTATTTTAGCATAGATCAATGCAGTCTTGATATTGAATGGTATTGAACTATGGATCAATCCACTGCCCTGAATTCCGCATGTAACCAACTGTTGAGTTATTTGTTCCAGCCAAACTAATTCCAGCTTGGCTCCATACAACTTGCCAGATCAACAAAGCTGCAACATCACAAGCGCCTCCAATCTGTACTGCTCGGTACTGCAGCTGCTGATGAAAATGATTCTAACCTATTGCACAAACCTGAATTCTATCAAATGCTATAATGTTATGCATACTGGCAGATCTATTCATCAATTAATCAAAACATTTGCTATTTGATCAATACAAAATAAATCAAGACTCACTGATGTTTCTCTCATAATCAAATAATCACAGAAGAAAAAACTTACTTCATCGAAATAGGCATCTTCCTCCACTCCCTCCAGGATCTTTGTGTAGTGAGCAACACCTGTAGATGCACAAAAGAAAAATGTGTCAGGACACCAACATCAATGTACATGTAACACCTTTACTTGATATTAACTGTAGTGTTTTGTGGTATATGGACAGGAAATACATGACTGTACAGATAGCGTATGATCTCTTCAACCACAATTCACCTTTTTTTTTCAGACATGTCAAAGAGAAAAACAGCACTTTTAGAATTTGAGTGTCTGCTGTTCTGTTATCACATTGTAAACATCGATGTTCAAGATAAGATGTCATTTCCAAACTAATGTTGGCAGTTAGGAAATGTCATCAGATAAACGTTAAAGGTCAATTGTCAGCATAGCAAAGCTCAATACATTATGTGGATATTACTCTCCAAGCAGATGTAGAGAGGCAAAATTGTTCCACAGTAGAGATGCCTGGTGCTCTGTTGAACTGGCGGGCTTGAGAAACATTGAGATTTTGCCTGTCTACATCTGCTTGGAGATTACATACTGATTTTCTATGTCTTAGTTGTGAAGCAGTGTTTGCATCCAGTATGTATTGGGGTCAGGAAGGCCATTGAATATCAAGGAGATTATGACAAAGGAGGGCGCTCAGAAGACGCCTTGTGCTCCAATCAACATGATGTATCACAACGTGTGAACTTCTTCAGCTATGAGCTACAATGTACGTATGTATTGGACTCCCTTATATATCAATAGCAAGGAATTGTATCTATGAAAGAAGTATAAGATTTTTCATCAACTTTATCAATCTGGTCACCTCACTGGGATTTCTTGAGCTACAAGGATCATTAATCAAATGTCCCACCCATCTAACGCTCTTACTCCATATATAGTCAATCAGTAGGGCACAAGGGTATCAACAGTGCTTTGTTGTACAATGCTCAAATTTTACACAATGTTTTTTTCTAGGTGTAGTTACCGTCAACCTCAACTGAGATTTGATGCATAATATGCTTTTTCAAGTAGCTACATATTTTGTAGTAATACGATGGGGCACATGGGGTCATTCCTTCTCTCTGTGATAAGAGTGTTGTTTTCTTTTATGTGCAGGTGTGATGCCTGAGGCTTAGTCATGAGACTCCCTCATACACAGGGAAGCCAGCTTTACATAACCTTCCAAAATGACTAAAGCCATCCCTTACAACATGTCTATGTTAGAGCTTACATGTAGCCCTGGTATCAAATCCTGGCCTGTTGATATATGGAACTTTATCCATAATATCTCAAGGAAATCTCTCAAGTCTCTTTTGGGTAAATCCAAGTCAGGCAGTATTCTAAGCATGAAGGACGACACGGGAGAGACGAGCTCCTCGCCAGATATAGCCCACAAACTGAACAACTATTTTGGGACAGTAGCTGAAAAGCTGGCTGATTCTATCAAGAAAACCATGCCATCGTTTAGCCCCTTGGTCTACGTAAGAAGATGCCTCGCGCGTTTCTCTTTCAAGTTAATAACAGCAGACTTCGTCAAACAGGAGCTTAAACTGCTATCTTCAAACAAAGCTACTGGCCTCGACCATCTCAATAACAGGCTTTTGAAGGCTGCGGCCAAGGTGATCGCTCAACCTCTAACAACCATTTTGAATGAATCGCTGAAAAAACATGAGTTCCCGGAGGACTGGAAGAGAGCGAGGGTAACACCAATCCACAAGGCTGGCGATAGGTCCCTACCAAACAATTACAGACCCGTCAGTATTTTACCGGCAGTGTCAAAAATCCTGGAGAGAGCTGTGCATATCCAGCTTTACGAGTATTGTACGGAAAACAACATACTCTCTGAGGTTCAATCAGGTTTTCGACCCAAACACTCTACTCAATCTGCGACGCACTTACTTGTTGAGAAATGGTTCACAGCCATGAACTCTGGAAACCTCACCGGGGCTGTGTTTATCGATCTGTCTAAAGCGTTCGATACTTTGGACCATTCTATCCTGCTTCAAAAATTGTTCAAGTACGGTATCCAAGGTGGAGCTCTTGACTGGTTCGCTTCCTACCTCTCCGGAAGACAGCACTGTACTTCTGTAAATGGAGTCCTTTCTAGCTTCCACACAGTGAAGTACGGCGTTCCACAAGGCTCGATTTTGGGACCACTTTTATTCATTATTTATGTAAATGACATGCCTAACTGTATTCAAAATTGTGAAATTACAATGTATGCCGATGACACGGTTATTCACTTCAGCAGCAAGGATTCTGGGACCATCGAGACTGCCCTTCAGCCAGATCTCGAAAGGTTGTCTCAATGGTTTGCAGTGAACTATCTGTCGATAAACGAAGGAAAGTGCAAGTGTATGCTAATAGGTACAGATAAAAAACTGAAAACTTGTACAAATCCCAGATTGGCCGTAAATGGTCAATTTATCAATCTATGCTACATGTACAAATACTTGGGTATATTCATTGATAATCAACTGAATTGGAAGCGGCACGTCAAAGACGTCCTTAGCAAGTTAAGACGAGCATTAAGTATTATGAAACATGTCAGTCCATTTGTATCTACATCAGCACTTCGTACTTTATACAATACAATCTTCCTGCCGTACATCACATATGGAAGTACTGTTTGGGATACTGCACCGGAGCAAGACCTTCAAAAACTCCAACGAATGCAGAACAGGGCCGGGAAGCTGCTACTGAGGGCCCACTACAGAACACCCTCGGCCGAAGTGCTGACTCGTCTCGGATGGAAGAACATCAAATCCATACACAGACAACAGAAGGCGTTGCTCACATACAAGGCTCTAAACAACTTACTGCCAGTCTACATGAGGAACTTGTTTACATACTGTAGGGAAAGGTCAACTAGATCAACGCGACAAAGCGAATCCAACCTACTATACTTACCCATGGTCCACAGGGAAGCGTTTTGAAGATGTATAACGTACTCAGGCACAGTTCTGTGGAATAATCTGAGAGAGAACGTGAGGCAGGCGCCCTCTTTATCGTCGTTTAAGAACTTAACTCGACTAGAAATTATGTAACTATGGACTATGAGATGGACTGATATTATGTTGAAGACGAAAGGATCTATGGAATGGTGAATTGTATGATGATGAATTGTATCTTTTGTGTAGTGCATTGTATTTAGAAGGTATTTAGACCTCTGACCTCCTCCACCCTTGAAATCTTGAAAAACGGCTCAGGCCGAATGATGTATCAAGGTTAAATAAAGGTTGAAAAAAAAAAAAATAAATGGTAAAGTTACATACTGTAAATGCAGAAAATTTCCATGGCATTAAGAGACTACATGGTGCTACTGCAAACTTAAAACCACAGCAAAGTCCTTTTTCTCACTATACCCACAAACTTAGATGCATTTACAGTGTATCCACATGTCATGTACATCATATGTGGCAATTCATGCATACACATGTATCTTTGATCTACCCTCATGTCAGGTAAAAGCAAAGAAACAGTTTGTCATTAACTCCCTGGATGAAACAAATGACACTGTATATTTTGCCTACGGCTTGTAACACCTGTTAATAGAATTTCTATGTAAAGAGCAGCTTGGCAACACAGCATAATCAGGACTCTACTGTGATCTTCCTACTTGTGCTTATGTCAGGCCGTCAGACATTTCCAAACTGAGGTCTGGCTAGGCTGTTTGCGTATCAACAAATCTGCACAAAATATGCTCATGATACGTAGTTGAAGGTTAGACATCCAGGTGATAAGAAACGCCAATTAGTGGTTTAAATATTGAGTGACTGGATGACTCTTTCAAAAACCATATCCAGTTGCTTCAGTAATCACTGTTTGCCGTATGCTCATTACTAAATCTTTTTAGTTTTATTTAAGGATCTTTTAAGTCATACTTTTTATTCCCGCAAACTACCTGGCTGAGTGCTGGATTAAAAATATGATCCTAGCATCAGCACTTTTGTAGAGAACATCAGTTAAATTTTTCTGGCAGGACCCACGTTTTGCCTGTTTATGGACAGGATGACACAAGAAGGTAACGTTATGATCGATTACATGTGAAAGTGTTGAACTACAAAGCTCTCAGGCCAGCGGGTGGTCTGATAGTGTGAGACAGATAAAGTTAAAAATTTATGTTCCACCCTATCCTCATCCATCCTTTGTGTCATCACAAAGTAGTCGAGTCTACCGTCATCTACCAGATCTAGGCAAGCTACGTACGAAACAAGATTTGCGAGGTATATGATCTACCACATCGATCCTGCGCATTAAATTACATTGCGTAGGCAGGTTTATGTGAAGAAATGGATTCGGCTTTGATTTAGACTTCATCTTGTGGATGATAAAACTGTAATTCCCAGAGAAGAGAAAGATTTCTGCTGGAGAAGGTCCGCTGAGATTGCCCTACCCTAATGATACGACATCTCCCCTTTAGAATACATATCGCTGTCAACAGACATGAGTGCTCATCTTTCACTCGCTCCCCTGAGAACAGACATTGACGTCACTGTTACCATGGTAACGTTCAAGCCATTGATCAATCACTTCAAGAAGTTTGATAAGTCGGCAGGGAAAAGGACAGTATTATGTCAGTGGCTTTCTACACGATTTATGTCTTCAGTGTTAGTCATCAGATTTACATTCGGTATGTTATCAGTGTCAGTAATAATGTTGTTCAGTACAAGGCTAGCCCTTTTTGAAGACTTCTAGCAGTGCTGGGTTTTATTTTGGAGTCAAGCACTCTGAGAGGGAGTTTTTGTGTGAGTAAATGGAGTAAATGTATGATAGTTTGAGAAACGGAAAGCCAAAACCAATTCCGAATTCAAAGAAGATGGACAAAAATGTATCTATTGCATGGTTATGCTAGTTCACCTTTATCCACAGGGTAACCTATATCCGTATTAGGTATTTAGGGACATGAAGTCGACGGGTGGTAGTTTTATACCGCAATGTGCAAAAAAAATTGCAATTTTAAACCAACGTCCGTCAACGTAATATCCCTAAATACCCTGTTTTTAAAAGTGACGGATATATGTCACCCAACGGATAAAGGTGAACTAGCGTTACACCATTCTCTGTGCGACTATTTTAGTCATCCTTTCTGACTTCTTTTTTTGGTCTAACTTTTCTTTGTTCACATCAGTTTTGGGATTCCCAGATGATGTCATCCATATAACCAAACCAACACAGCCTACATATAAGTTGAAGGCCTTGTGATGTGTCTGCTTTGTGACTTTCAAGTATGTGAGATAAACTTATGCTCACACAAGAGAGGGGAGAACATCATAGGTCACTCTTACAAGTCAGGGGTCTCCGTAAGGCAACCGAAAATATTCTTTTGATGGCAGCTCTAAGTTATCAGGTCATGTCAGCGGTGTTGACACTACATGTAAGTAGAAAGCATGATTATGACATGTCTCAATATGGTTGAAGAATTCAAAGAGTCTGGAAGGGGAAATAATTAGGACATATGCCAGAGGTCTTGAGTAACAAAATTACCAGTTCTTGAGGTGCTTATCTTTACTTTTAACTGAGCACGGGTCAGGGTAGGTCAACGGGAACAGAATGTAATGGATGTTCAGTATTCATCGGTTACCCTATCCTTGCCCTGCAGTTATTGCTGGAGTGGCAGTTACATTTGGTGCCCCGTACTCTTAGAATTACTGCTGTTATAGGTAATCAGGCAGTGGGAGACTGTGTGCAACTACCATTCGAATGGTAATTGGATAGGAGTGGGCTCAACATTAGAATACTGAAAAGCCTTGATCTTCATTCGGTTCTTGATCTTGAAGTTGTAAGCCTAGCTGCATTTCTTAACAAGTGACTCGGTATTCAACCAACTTAGGTAAGAACATCTAGAGTTGCAGTGTCGGATACTTTTTGAAACACTGACTTGTTTGCAAAAGAATCGCTTGCCAACATGTTTCAACATGAGGAAACATTTTCTGGTCTCTATTCTTTATATCTCATTTGATACATGTCACCGGATACGTTGCTTACAATTCTGGGCATGGTTATGTGTGGGTGGAACTTTCCTGATCCCTAAGAGAATTCTGCTTAATGACTTTGAAACAGTGTAGGCAGAGAGTCATCCAGGCACAACTTTTTCATCAAGTCTGCACACGAAAACCTAATAATAGAGTTGAAGGTCTGAAGAATCCACTCATAGCAGCATGATTGCAACACTGCATTCATACTCTTGTGATCCCGTACCTTGTAGGGAATTTATACATGTGCCCTAGAGGTGTGCAAGGGAATGAAGGTTTCGGGAAGACAAAGCAGAGGGATCACAAAGGCTTCCTTTGGCCGTGGGCTAGGTTTGGGCGCACGGTATATCATACATGTACTGCATTGCAGCATGTTCCCTGAACAGTAGAGTCATAAAATGTTATTATTGGCAGGCTGATAGGATAAGCCGCAGTTTCATTTCCAATTCATGAATAACGTTGTAACAGAGACGTGACTTCTCACCCAACAGAAACTTTGTCACTTCTGGTTGAATGGTTGAAGTTACGTTTATTGGAAAGGAAAGGCTCCATATTTTGCCCTTGATTACACAACTTGCAATGGGTAATAAGGTCTAAATTAGAAAGCAAACCAACCGTCTCAGTGAGTGATGCTACAATATTAAAGCAGCGAATAGCTTTAATGAATGTCTGGTGAAGATATCTCAATTACCTGAGTACATGAGGAAATTACAATTAGTTTGGAGCTTATACATCATATTGCTGAACATGACTATCATTTACCCATATGTATTTCATTATGATTATGTTCAAGCATGGGAGAAGAAATGTGCAATATAAGTGCAATATAATGTTAAAAACTATGAATTCCAAGCTTTTTTCTGCAGTAAGACATTCCTAATAGCAGCCATCTATCTAGCACCAAGGACAGGGAACATAAGATGGGTACCCCTTTTCAATGCAAAGTTTCTTTGGGGAAAAGAACTAACTTCTGCCCAGTTAAGTATTTGGGAAAAACATGTGAACCATCATGGTCAGTAGACAACAGAAGGTAGGGTCAGGTAACAAATAAGCACAATGTAGATGCATGCAAAATAGTGAAACATATACTGCATCCAATTTTTTTTTGCCTTCAACTTTTTTGCATGTAAACATGTAAAGTTTGCATCATGTAAGTACATTTTTGGTTCTTTTCTTGTAAACTATAACCATCATCATGGTAAGGTAGCCATTTGGCACCAAACTTATATTGGTTTTGAGGTTAGGCAGTACAGAGAAGGTTAAACAATAGGCTTTGATGGTCATAAAAGCTTCTGTTTAAAACCAGGGATGTCAAACTTACTTATTTATTTCTTGTAACACAGTTAGCGTTACCATTACACGGTAAAGTTTCATCATTCCTGATAGCTCTATGAAAACACTTTTGCCCTCACCAGCATAAGTCAAAACATCCCGATCGAAAAGTCAATTGCAAGCACATAATAATGTCGTACTACCTGGCATGCTACCAGATTTCCGTGATATAACACACTTTTGGCTCCTGTCCATCCAAATATCACTCCCCTGAGTACAAGGGTTAATGCTTAAAATGGTTTTGAGAGCAGGAATATCACTTTTCCATTGATTGCCCTGATGAATGAAGCATCCCATACAAGTTGACACCTCGGTAAAAGATGTCAGTCAATAAATGGCACAGAGTTGGGGCAAGAGATAGTTGTAAGGGATTTGCTTGTCCGTTTATTACCGTTATAGTACAATGTAAAAGTGGCAAATAATGCAGTCAGGTAGTTATGACTACTGCCAACAGTACTCCATCTACATGTAACGCTAGTGCACCTTTATCCACAGGGTAACCTATATCCTTTGCTTTCAAAAAATGGGTATTTAGGGATATAGAGTTGTCGGACAATAGTTTCAAACTACACTAGTTTGAACGTATTACAACTTGAAACCACCGTCCGTCGACTTGATATCCCTTAATACCTTGTGGGTAAACACAACTAATGTAGGTTACCCTGTGGAGTAAGGTAAACTAATGATACCTTTAATCAACAAGATATAAAGAATGCTTTGGATTTAATGGTGCAACATTTCATCAGAGAATGTTGCTTAATGTCACCAAATGTGAACACTTAGAAATCAAGATTAGACAAACTTATGAAACGGTATCCAGAGATGTAAAATCACAGACTAATTTAGCCTGGGTACCATCCAGTCAGTAGTTTGCTCCTATGGTTGCTTCTGCTAGAATAGCAGAGGAGCAACTTTATAATGTTATAGTGTATAATAAAAGTCCGAGTGAGAAACGACTGTATGTAATGTATGATAGATGTCAGAGCAAACTACTATCCAGATGGTACCCACGCTTAAAGACCAATCCTGACTGTCCATCACAATTGTGGCTACAGGTCCATCAAATTTTGCACTTTCGTGGGTTTTTTTTCATTTCTATATTTTGAAGGATATGGATAGGGCTATATATGGGATCTGTCTGTTATAGGGTTCTGACAACTCACACAAACTAGAAGAAATGAATTGAAGAGCGGTTTCAACCCAAATTCCTACCAGGCCAAAGAACTCTACTCTACTTTCCTTTATTGCCAAGAAACAAACATCTTCAACACAGACTGGGGAATTCAAAGTTGAACAGAGTTTGACCAACTCTATATACTACTTGATGGATTACCCCTTCAAACCCTATTGGGAATTACAGTCAAGAGAAGCTCTACTCCTAACACTTTGGCAGTGGTGGACCGCTAATGAGACACACAACACGGAAGTCACTGTAATTGGCAAGGTGCCTGGGAGACTGGGGATCTGATGTTCTGTTGATTGCACTAATGAACGAGGTGCTGAATATAGCTCAATTCTGTTGTCAAAGCTAGAGAGAATGTAAGCATGTTGGCAAATGCAATAAATGCAGTTATAGAGAATGTCAACTGGGGCAATGAGGAAAGATGATTTTTTTTCTTTATATAGAAACCATGGCAAAGCTACTCGCTAAAACTAGTCAGAGCTTTCTAAGTGTAGTCATTTAGATTTCCATGAAGGTACACAATGTCATATAAAAGGTACTTTGAAAAAAAGTGGTGTTTAAGTGCCTTGATGTCTCACTTTCTGAGTGCACTCTGGACACAGTCCACATAAAAACCTTTTGATGCACGTAAAAACACCATGATCATGGTGGTGTAGTGGGCACAGATGAAATTGCTTTCTATATAGTACCTCAAAGTTTTCAGATTTCTTTTCTTTAGTACCTTCTCTACAATATCTTAGACAAAGCTTGCGTGTATCTCAAATAAATAAGAATGTTCTAGTGTTGAGTGTGTTTAGCCATCCCAAATGCACATGTAACTAAGGATGTACTTGTACAAAAATTGTATAGCTACAGGTCTGAACCTGAACACCTAGTATACCTGTACCTGAACAAAATAAAAACACCTTTGGACACAATTTTATAAATTTCACATCATGTAAACAAAACAAGGTCTTAGAAGATGATTACAAGAATCCTGCACTTTTTAGGACAGCTTGTAACATTCTTTTTGAAATATGTAACTATGACTATTTAACACTGAACAAGACACCACCTCATCACCGGGCTCGTTTCTTATCTTCTCATGACCAATCAGCAACTACTTTACATGTAACAATGTCTTATTTGAACCAAATGAGCAGCTAGCCCACTTTACCAACATCCCCAATCTATCCGGTATGGATTTTTGCGTGGGAGGGCCATCCAATACTTCAGCCAAACACCAACTGGGGGGAGATGAGGGCCTAAACTCTTTTCCATTCACATCAATTCCTCCATCTGTGCAGCTGTAAAGCCAGGCATGCCTCTACTCAGCTTTATTGTTTGGAGTATGTCAACCATGGGATTGAGCTATCAGGCTGATCCACCCTCGAGCTGCAGGAATATTGTGATGAAGCCGTCTTACGTGCTCACAATTTCATCAGCAATATCTGACGTCTTACTTTGACGAAATATTTATCAACGATTTGATACACGCAGCTACAAACGTTTTACTACTACTACTTTTTGGGAGCTTTTGATATGCACATGGTCTCTTCTTCAACCAGTTAACTTAGCATCAAAAGTATTCAGTATTCTACTAAACCCCCTACTAAAAGATCTCTAATTAAATCAAGCAACCTGAGTCCATTGCTAGATACAACGTGTCTAAATTAGGCCTGACTAGGGCTGGGTATCGGTACAGCGTACCGGTACAAAACCGGTTTTTCTTATTGGACCGGTCCAGAAAAACCGGACCTGAAAAAATTAGGTGGACCGGATGTTGGACCGATTAGAAAATTAACACATTATTTTATCAGGCATTCACACATTTTGACGCTTGCAGGTGGAAGAAAATAACAAGAGTGAAGTAGAGTAGAGTTTATAGTCATTTCTACCAAGTTTTACCGTCAATCGTACAGGTGCAGTTAGCGTTGTAGGATTTTAAAACGTCAGTGTAAGTCTAATACTCCACCAAACAGATTTCTTTGTAGTGAAATGGACCATTGGTATGAGTCATACTGCATCAGGTCCAGGTTCAGGTCCGGTTATGGACCTGATCCTTTGGACCTGAACCGGACCTGGACCTGAATTTTCTGTACCGGTACCCAGCCCTAGGCCTGACAGAAGTTAGGTTGCAAAAATAATTTCAGGGACGATAAGAAAAAAGGTCTTGATATCTTATCAACAATTGGCCTCCTTGGTGTACTCATCGCCCTGCATTTATGCCACAAATTTTCATGCTGAAAGGAGTGTCTATGTAGTTGAGTCTGCATGGTTAGTGAGTATCATATTGTTTTAGAAAATGTCAAAACTCACCACAAGTGGAGTCTGCAAAGACTTGGTGGATTATGTATTCATTTTAACTTAATCCATCAGAAAACTCCTTCTGGAGTTAACAACCCCCTTAAGATGATGATAGGATCTAAAGCCTTGAGAAGTATGTCTTGGAATCCCTTCTGGCATCATCTGTTGAAGCTGAACCTCCATGACCTTATCTCTTTTATCTACCAGTGGCTTTTTGACAGTTAAATATCACCGGAGATGCGTCAGCACCTGTCTTTGTGGTATTTCGGGGAAAGATGCTTGTGTTTCATGGCCCTACATGAGGCAATTAAGAACATAACATGCCCCAAATACATTCATTTGCATTTAGAGCATGTGGTTTACACATAATAGAGCACTAGGGAGCTGATAGGAATGGACATGTAAGCCCATGTATTTCGAAAGTTACTTGCTGCAGGACTGTTTCTGAAGCAGATGAATGAATTAACATGGAGTACCCAAGTTTTCTATAAAGTCACACTTTTTCTATACTACAGCCGACTGAGAGCAATGTTTATCAATTTAATGTTGTTATCATTTCTTAATTTGTTGTATTTGTGGTAGGGTGTTTTGCCTGTAGCCCAGAGGCCCTGGGTTTGAACCCCCTGATAAGCCTTGATGCCGTGCCCTTGGGAAAGGCACTTTACACAACTTTTCTCACTTTACTCTGGTGATAATGAGTACCTAGCTGTAGTTAGGTTCGTCCCTTGGATTGGACGTTAAATGGAGATCCCGTGTTTGAGGAGAGCCGCACTTTGTGCACATTAAAGATCCCACCATACTTATCGAAAAGAGCAGGGGAGCTTTCTGATGTAAGTGGTTCATATTCTTTCAGTTCAATGGCCACAACTGGGCCACTTTACTGTCGTATTTACACATAGGTCACTAGGTGCAGTGTACAGGGTGCACTTACAGACCTTGCAACTTTACCCTACAAAAAGGACAGCCCAGTCAGCCCACACAATAATCAATAATAATAACAAACTTCCATAATCACATACTGAAACCTGCAATTCATAAATCATTGTCATACAATGGCACATTCAATTTATGGAAACACATTTGAAGGCATTTCAGTGATCCCTATCTGACTGGAAGTAGGTTGTTTAACGGTATTCTTTGACGTCACAAGAGTAATAGCTTTCTTTAAAGTTCCATTCTGCGGAAGTAAACTACCTCTGCTAAGACTTGCGTCAAGAATGGAAAGGTGATTGAGTAGGGACAAAACTACTTGGAGACACAATCAATGGTCCTGAATAAAGATTTCCATGGGGAAGGGTTGTATTTTCTTCTACAGTGATTCTAAGTTGACAGAATCATAGATCATTATGTGTACCAGGATACATGATACATGTACATGATCCAGTTTGAAATATTCAGAAAACTTTACACCTCAAATCAAGTATGACCAAAACACTGTAGAAACTTATATAAACCATAGAAGGGAATAATTTAATCTTTTATGAACTTGCGTTTCTAATTAATAATGCTGATACAAGCATGCATAAAAAAGAAAAATTGGAACAAAATTTGCCTTCATTATGAAATCTAATTGGCAAGGAATGACTAAGCACACAGAGTACGGTATACAAAACAATAAATTCTCCTCATTTCTGTTTCAACAGAAAAAGTGATATAACCACCAAACCTAGGCCCACCTAATATGTCGACAGATTTCATAAAAGTGCACATGTACGAAAATACTGACGTCTTGATACACTTCAGTTTTTTGCATTGTTAAACTTATAATATTTGTGGGATCACTTAGACCAAAATCTAAGAAATCAGAAATAAGAGAATCTCTTCCTACCAACCCAATTTTTCTCAGGACCGTGACTGGAAACACTGCATTTTTTACTTGGCCACACTATTTGTCTTCAACCATTTACAGAAATCCCAATCCCAGAAACATCCTTGACTTTAAAAACACAATGTAGCTATCATACATTTGAGGCAGCAGCCAGCAAGAGGTTATCTGATTGATATGTCTTCAGCACGCCATGCAATCAGCTAGAAAATGTGCAGTAAGTTATCATGGAAAGTATGGCCATGGTGATGTTACCAACTTTTCTGCATCATTTAAATTGTAACCTTTGGTTTCTGTACCTAACTTTCTGTATGGTGACTCTTCTTTGCAGTAACTTAGAACTTGGAGGCGAGAACACTGAGTTTGAAGCATGTAGACAGTAAACCAACAATTTAGTACCAAGAAAAGGTTAGTTAAGTTAAGTTAGGATGATGTAAATGATAATTCAGTACCAAGGGCAGGTTAGTTACAAGTTTAAACAGTGTAGATTGATAATTCAGGAAGTTTGGATAATGTAAACCACTAAACCAGGAATAGATGATTTAACTTCGAATTCAGTACTAAGAATAGTTTGATTATGTTCTGATGGTGAACATTGATGATTCAGTACCAAGGACAGGTTATTTAATTTTGTAAGGTGTTAAATGATACTGTTGGTTAGTTTTGGGTAGTGTAAACTGCTAATTCAATACCAAGAATAGTTTTGTTATTTTTGGATACTGTAACCAATAATTCAGGACCAAGGACAGGTCATTTTAGTTTGGATAGTGTAAAACGATAATTCAGTACTAAGAACAGTTTCATAATAGGTTCTAAAAGTGTAAACTGATGATTTAGTACCAAGGACAGGCCTTTTAAATGTTGTAAACCAGTAGTTCACACCCAAGGACAAGTTAATTAAGTTCTGATGGTGAAAACCAATGATATAGCACCAAGGACAGTTTATTTTACTTGTGTAAATGTTACTTCAGTACAACGCATGGAGGTTTTTGATAATGCTCAGACGTGAAGTGTTGGAACAGTACAGTGTAAGTACATGCTTGTCTTTCACAGACAATGATACACTAGTCTCCATGCATGAGGATGCAATTTCAGACTTCACTCCGTAGTCTACGACACATTATCCTTGACTTATCCTTGACTTAAGGAATGGACATCTAGATCTAGAACTACATCTCTGCAGACTACAACATAAGTCAGTCCCCAGATCCTTTCAACATCTTCCCAGTAATAGCAGGCTGCATGGCTGAGTAGCGTTTTTTGCCTTGAGGAAGGAATCAGGAACACATCCGGAACCTTCATCTGATCATGACATGGTGCAGGGAGAGAAATGGGTCTGGAGAACTAATGCTCCGGAAAAACCCACTGGAACATGCACATCCCTTTCAACTGGGACAACAAAGATACTGTTTCAAAAGCTAACCTATCTCTCTTCTCAATCTTCCCCTTTTCGATAACACGCATGTTTTTTTTTTTGCAAAGTTTTGAAAGAGGGAACTGTTAACGGTCTCTGGAGAGTGCTCTATGGAGAGTGCTCTAATGGAGAGATTTATCTCCATGCTTCAATCAAAGTAGGTGTTGATGATTGATGTGATGCGCTGAGAATATTGTCTGGCTGTGCTCTATCACTTTCTTGTTGTATGTGTTTCTAGTATTACATGAATGAGTGATTCTTTTGCCGCACTGGCACAGGAAGTGCTCAGGGTGACCTGAACATTGTCCTGATAGGAGAAAAGCAATGGACGAGAGTATGCATGTATCTTAAGCATACATATGTACACAATAGCTTTATCATTTGCATAGGTATAGCCAGTATAAACTGTATGGGACTCTTCCAACTATCTCTACTGAAGTCAGGCGACGCAGCTAAGCCTTGCTGGATATGTTACTCGACACAGGGAACCAGTCACTAAACTGCTCCTTTGGTCACCAGAAGCAAAAAGGAGAGAAGAGGCCATCCATGCCTTACGCTAAAGAACTTTACTGAATCAGAGACTGGACTATGTGATAGGGATCTAACTGTAGTGATGATTGATAGATTGCACTGGAAGCGAAACTTTGTTAATGCTACAATTTAATAAGAGTATGACTATGTATGTAATGTATGAATGTATGTAACATTATGGTATAAATGACCTTCAGCATAACACACCAGCTTCAGAGGCACACGGCACAACAACAGCAGCTTGTCATATCACACTGAATGACTTGTCAAACCTAACGGTTGCACATCTAGCTGTAAGCACTATTCAAAATCTATTGAGGATGCTTCTACACTGCTCGTTGACAACAAGTGCCACAGTATGATAGTTCCTTGGAAAAACAATTTTGTGTTTGGAACTCGGATATACTTTTTCTAGGTACAACTATTTCTTGCTCTTTTCTGAGCTAGTATTAACGCTAGTTCACCTTTCGTTGGGTAACTTACATTCGTTGTTTTAAAAAGCTGGGTATTTTAAGATTTCAGGTCAACAACGTGGGTTTCAAATGTCAACATTTTCAAGATATTGCAATGAGAAACTACCTTCCATTGACTTAACGGACCCCCAAATACCATATTTTTATATACAACGGGTATAGGTTACCCTACGGATAAAGGTGAACTAACTTTAGATACCTAACAGTTGTACATCCACCAGTTTATTAGTCATTTTGCACGTACGTGTGCACTGTATCTGCAGAAAGGGCATATAGTTTTCCTTGGAGAGTAAGATCCATATCTTGGAGAAGAATCAATGAAGATATGCATGCAAGTGTTACATACTCTGTGCCATTGACCATCCAAAGCATGCATTTTCACCTTGGCAATGCCAGGCCATTAATAAAAGATGAATTATTGATTTCTAATTGAGGACATGTCTTGACGGAAATGAGGATGGTCAATTATTGGCAGAGCATACAATAAAAGAGTTGGAAAATATTGTTATTGCGTTTTCTTTCAATTTGTCTAAACGAGTATGACTGCTGACGTCATTGGCAGCCATCTTGTATCGATCATCTGTCACTATATATCGACGTGTAGCAGGCGCAGATGACAAGTCACTATTCTCTGTAACGACATGTTTCCGTTCATCAACGGATACATTATATAGACATTAAATCCATCAAAATACTCAAAAAAGCTATTTTGTTGTATGAATGTAGACTAGACAGAACGAATTTTATACATATCAGCAGATGCCAAAGCTAATGCAAATACTAAATGATTTGTCAATGGAACTCACTGACTGAAAATATGCGGTGATAGGTAGTTTAAAACCTAACATGCATGTGACACTGTTTACTGTGCTTGTCAAAAGAGCTAGGGAAATTTCCCCAGTACCATTAACGTGTGTTCTGTACATAGTGTCTGTCTTCTATGTTACGACCAGTAGAAGATATGCTGAACTGTTCATTTATGCTAAACGGGATTAAGATCACATTCAATACTTGTCAAGGCATTTGCTTGGCACAGCGTGGAAGAATCCTACCAGAGCTAAGAGAATTTCCTGGTACAATGAACCACTGCGTACTGTACGTAGGGTCTGTCTTCTCTGTCAAGACCCTTAGAAAATTTGCTCAAAGGTTCAGTTAAGCTAAACAGGGTTAAGGTCACTTTCACAACTTGTCAAACATTTGCTTGGCACAGCGTGGAATGATTCTAACAGAGCGTGTGGTGCAGAAATATGCCTGGCGTCACAGTTGATTGATGGCATTGCTGTATTCTTCGTGTAGAGACCATATTTTGACAAAGATAGATTTCAATGTGAAGCAAACTTGAGCTGTAATCTTCAACCAGAAATTGGACTGAACAAGAAATTTGAAGTGGAAAATATGCGTTGGAAATTACATGTCGACTTTGCTTCTGAATGATTTCCAGCCAAACACAGAG
>NC_049980.1:7219360-7223602 GCF_000003815.2 Branchiostoma floridae | reverse complement strand
TCAGTTTTTGGCTAGAAATCATTCAGAAGCAAAGTCGACATGTAATTTCCACCGCATATTTTCCACTTCAAATTTCTTGTTCAGTCCAATTTCTGGTTGAAGATTACAGCTCAAGTTTGCTTCACATTGAAATCTATCTTTGTCAAAATATGGTCTCTACGTGAAGAATACAGCAATGCCATCAATCAATTGTGATGCCAGACATATTTATGCACTGCACGCTCCGTTAGAATCATTCCACGCTGTGCCAAGCAAATGTTTGACAAGTTGTGAAAGTGACCTTAACCCTGTTTAGCTTAACTGAACAGTTGAGCAAATTTTCTACCGGTCTTGACAGAGAAGACAGACCCTACGTACAGTACGCAGAGGTTCATTGTACCAGGAAATTCTCTTAGCTCTGGTAGGATTCTTCCACGCTGTGCCAAGCAAATGTCTTGACAAGTAGTGAATGTAATCTTAACCCCGTTTAGCATAAATGAACAGTTCAGCAAATCTTCTACTGGACGTGTACAGAGCACACATGTTAATGGTACTCAGGAAATTTCCCTAGCTCTTTTTGACAAGCACAATGATTAGTGTCACATGCATTTTAGGTTTTAAACTACCTATCACTGCATGTTTTTAGTCAGTGAGTTCCATTGACAACGTTATTTAGTTTTTGCATTAGCTTTGGCATCTGCTGATATAAATTCATATCAATCAAAGTTGTTCTGTCTAGTCTACATTCATACTACAAAATAACTTTTTTATTGACAGAAGAGTGGGAGTATTTTGATGGATTTAATGTCGATACAATGCATCCGTAGATGAACGGAAACATGTCATTACAGAGAATAGTGACTTGTCATCTGCGCCTGCTACACGTCAATATATAATGACAGATGATCGATACAAGATGGCTGCCAATGACGTCAGCAGTCATACTCGTTTAGACAAATTGAAAGAAAAGGCAATAACAATATTTTCCAACTCTTTTATTGTATGCTCTGCCAATAATTGACCATCCTCATTTCCGTCAAGACATGTCCTCAATTAGAAATCAATAATTCATCTTTTATTAATGGCTTGGCATTGCCAAGGTGAAAAATGCATGCTTTGGATGGTCAATGGCAGAGTCTGTAACATTGGCATGCATGTCTTCATTGATTCTTCTCCAAGATATGGATCTTACTCTCCAAGGAAAACTATATGCCCTTTCTGCAGTTACAGTGCACACGTGCAAAATGACTTATAAACTGGTGGATGTACAACTATTAGGTATCTAAAGTTAGTTCACCTTTATCCGTAGGGTAACCTATACCCGCTGTATATAAAAATAGAGTATTTGGGGGTCCGTTAAGTCAATGGAAGGTATAGTTTCTCATTGCAATATCTTGAAAATGTTGACAATTGAAACCCACGTTGTTGACCTGAAATCTTAAAATACCCAGCTTTTTAAAACAACGAATGTAGGTTACCCAAAGAAAGGTGAATACTAT
Organism: Branchiostoma floridae; assembly: GCF_000003815.2. NCBI lineage: Eukaryota > Metazoa > Chordata > Leptocardii > Amphioxiformes > Branchiostomatidae > Branchiostoma > Branchiostoma floridae. The sequence continues at coordinate 7,222,124 of NC_049980.1, read as the reverse complement.
CTCAGAAAAGAACAAGAAATAGTTGTACCTAGAAAATGTCCGAGTTCCAAACACAAAATTGTTTTTCCAAGGAACTATCATACTGTGGCGCTTGTTGTCAACGAGCAGTGTAGAAGCATCCTCAATAGATTTTGTATGGTGCTTACATCTAGATGTGGAAACATTAGGATTGACAAGTCATTCAGTGTGATATGACAAGCTGCTGTTGTGCCGTGTGCCTCTGAAGCTGGTGTGTTACGCTGAAGGTCGTTTATACCATAATGTTACATACATACATACATACATACATACATTACATACATAGTCATACTCTTATTAAGTTGTAGCATTAACAAAGTTTCGCTTCCCGTGCAATCTATCAATCATCACTACAGTTAGATCCCTATCACATAGTACAGTCTCTGCTTCAATAAAGTTCTTTAGCGTAAGGCATGGATGGCCTCTTCTCTCCTTTTTGCTTCTGGGGACCAAAGGAGCAGTTTACCGACTGGTTCCCAGTGTCGAGTAACATGTCCATCGCATCGGCATCGCCTGACTTCAGTAAAGATAGGTGGAAGAGTCCCATAGAGTTTATACCGACTTTACCTATACAAATGTTGAAGCCATAGTGTACACACGTACGCTTAAGATACATGCATACTCTCCTCCATTGGTTCTCTCCTATCAGGACAATGTTCAGGTCACCCTGAGCACTTCCTGTGCCAGTGCGGTAAAAGAATCACTCATTCATGTAATACTAGAAACACATACAACAAGAAAGTGATAGAGCACAGCTAGACAATATTCTCAGAGCATCACATCAATCATCAACACCTACTTTGATTGAAGCATGGAGATAAATCTCTCCATTAGAGCACTCTCCAGAGACCGTTAACAGTTCCCTCTTTCAAAACTTTGCAAAAAAAACCATGCGGTGTTATCGAAAAGGGGAAGATTGAGAAGAGAGATAGGTTAGCTTTTGAAACAGTATCTTTGTTGTACCAGTTGAAAGGGATGTGCATGTTCCAGTGGGTTTTTCCGGAGCATTAGTTCTCCAGACCCATTTCTCTCTCTGCACCATGTCATGATCAGATGAAGGTTCCGGATGCGTTCCTGATTCCTTCCTCAAGGCGAAAAAAAAACACTACTCAGCCATGCAGCCTGCTATTACTGGGAAGATGTTGAAAGGATCTGGGGACTGACTTATGTTGTAGTCTGCAGAGATGTAGTTCTAGATCTAGATGTCCATTCCTTAAGTCAAGGATAAATCAAGGATAATGTCTTGTAGACTATGGGGTGAAGTCTGAAATTGCATCCTCATGCATTTACACTAGTGTATTATTGTCTGTGAGAGAAAAGCAGGAACCTGTACCGACACTTCAAGTCTGAACTATGCGTTGTTCTGAAGTTACATTTTACACAAGTAAACTAAACTGTCGTAGGTGTTGAATTTTGTAAATTGCACGGTCTGAACTTAACTAACCTGTCCTTGGTTTAAAACTATTTGTTTACAACATTCAAAAGCCTGTTCGTGGTACTAGATCTTCAGTTTACACTATTCAGAACCTAACGAAACTGTTCTTAGTTCTGAATTATTGTTTAACACCAGCCAAACTAAGGTGAGCTGTCCTTGGTGCTGAATTATTGGTTACAGTATCCAAACATAACAAAACTATTCTTGGTATTGAATTAGCAGTTTACACTACCCAAAACTAACCAACAGTATCATTTAACACGTTACAAAATTAAATAACCTGTCCTTGGTACTGAATTATCAATGTACACCATCAGAACATAATCAAACTGTTCTTAGTACTGAATCGAAGTTACATCATCTATTCCTGGTTTAGCGCTTTACATTATCCAAACTTCCTGAATTATCAATCTACACTGTTTAAACTTGTAACTAACCTGCCCTTGGTACTGAATTATCAATTACATCATCCTAACTTAACTTAACTAACCTTTTCTTGGTACTAAATTGTTGGTTTACTGTCTACATGCTTCAAACTCAGTGTTCTCGCCTCTAAGTTACTGCAAAGAAGAGTCACCATACAGAAAGTTAGGTACAGAAACCAAAGGTTACAATATAAATGATGCAGAAAAGTTGGTAACTTTACCATGGCCATACTTTCCATGATAACTTACTGCACATTTTCTAGCTGATTGCATGGCGTACTGGAGACATATCAATCAGATAACCTCTTGCTGGTTGCTGCCTCAAATGTGTGATAGCTACATTGTGTTTTTAAAGTCAAGGATGTTTCTGGGATTGGGATTTCTGTAAATGGTTGAAGACAAATAGTGTGGCCAAGTAAAAAATGCAGTGTTTCCAGTCACGGTCCTGAGAAAAATTGGGTTGGTAGAAAGGGATTCTTAAAATGTAGAGTTACAGATGACATCTGCCCAGGTATAAATTTTCGTTCGTTTTCAAAAAGAAATTATGGCTATACTGTAAATTATACAAAGCAGCTGCAAAATGAGTAACGTTAAATATATGCCATAAATTGCAGAAACATACTGTAAATGCAGAAACGTTCGCGGTGGATTAATATTCGCAGTTTTCGCGGTGACCACTTCACCGTGAACTTAAAACCACCGCGAACATTTTTCTATCATGTAATACCATGACTGCAGTCTATGGTCTTACCGCAAACTTAAATACACCGCGAACTTAAATGCATTTACAGTATCAGAAAATGGAATACTATTGTCGAAAAATGCTAAAGTCAATTGCAAAGTCAAAGCAGAGGATATTAAAGAACAAAAATGAAGAATCTATGTT
>NC_049980.1:7216309-7219064 GCF_000003815.2 Branchiostoma floridae | reverse complement strand
CCCTACTCAATCACCTTCCCATTCCTGACGCAGGTCTTAGCAGAGGTAGTTTACTTCCGCAGAATGGAACCTTAAAGAAAGCTATTATTCTTGTGACGTCAAAGAATACCATTAAACAACCTACTTGCAGTCAGATAGGGATCACTGAAATGGCTTGAAATGTGTGTCCATAAATTGAATGTGCCATTGTATGACAATGATTTATGAATTGCAGGTTTCAGTATGTGATTATGGAAGTTTGTTATTATTATTGATTATTGTGTGGGCTGACTGGGCTGTCCTTTTTGTAGGGTAAAGTTGCAAGGTCTGTAAGTGCACCCTGTACACTGCACCTAGTGACCTATGTGTAAATACGACAGTAAAGTGGCCCAGTTGTGGCCATTGAACTGAAAGAATATGAACCACTTACATCAGAAAGCTCCCCTACTCTTTTCGATAAGTATGGTGGGATCTTTAATGTGCACAAAGTGTGGCTCTCCTCAAACACAGGACCTCCATTTAATGCCCTATCCAAGAGACATCCCTCACTACAGCTAGGTTCTAATTTTCTTCTGAGTGAAGTGAAAAAAGTCTTGTAAAGTGCCTTTCCCAAGGGCACAGCATCAAGGCTTATCAGGGGGTTCAAACCCAGGGCCTCTGGGCTACAGGCAAAACACCCTACCACAAATACAACAAATTAAGAAATGATAACAACATTAGATTGATTATCATCGCTCTTAGTTGGCTGTAGTATAGGAAAAGTGTGACTTTATATAGAAAACTTGGGTACTCCATGTTAATTCATTCATCTGCTTCAGGAACAGTCCTGCAGCAAAGAATTTTCAAAATACATGTGCTTACATGTCCGTTCTTATCAGCTCCCCAGTGCTCTATTATGTGTAAACCACATGATTTAAATGCAAATGAATGTATTTGGGGCATGTTATGTTCTTAATTGCCTCGTGTAGGGCCATGAAACACAAGCATCTTTCCACGAAATACCACAAAGACAGGTGCTGACGCATCTCCGGTGATATTTAACTGTCAAAAAGCCACTGGTAGATAAAAGAGATAAGGTCATGGGGGTTCAGCTTAAACAGATGATACCTGAGGGGATTTCAAGACATACTTCTCAGGGCTTTAGATCCTATCATCATCTTAAGGGGGCCGTAAACTCCAGAAGGAGTTTTCTGATGGATTAAGTTAAGATGAATACATAATCCACCAAGTCTTTGCAGACTCCACTTGTGGTGAGTTTTCGACCTTTGAAAAACAATATGATACTCACTAATCATGCAGACTCAAGCCATGTTTTCCCTATATACACAGACACTCCTTTCAGCATGAAAATTTTTGGCATAAATGCAGGGCGATGAGTACACCAAGAAGGCCAATTGTTGATAAGATATCAAAGAGCACAATTGACAAGACTTTTTTTCTTATCTTCCCTATAATCATTTTTGTAACCTTACTTTTGTCAGGCCTTAGTGTCAGACACATTGTATCCAGCCATACACTCAGATTGCTTGATTTAATTAGAGAACTTTTAGTAGAGAGTTTAGTAGAACACTGAAATCAGAATACTTTTGATGCTGACTTAACTGGTTGAAGAAGAGACAGAGAGCATCTCAAAAGCTTCCAAAAAGTAGGAATCTTTTGTAGCTGCGCATATCAAATCGTTGATAAATATTTCGTCAAAGTAAGACGTCCGATATTGCTGATGAAATTGTGAGCACGTAAGACGGCTTCATCACAATATTCCTGCAGCTCGAGGGTGGATCAGCCTGATAGCTCAATCCCATGGTTGACATACTCCAAACAATAAAGCTGAGTAGAGGCATGCCTGGCTTTACAGCTGCACAGATGGCGGAATTGATGTGAATGGAAAAGAGTTTAGGCCCTCATCTCCCCCCAGTTGGTGTTTGGCTGAAGTATTGGATGGCCCTCCCACGCAAAAATCCATGCCGGATAGATTGGGGATGTTGGGAAAGTGGGCTAGCTGCTCATTTGGTTCAAATAAGACATTGTTACATGTAAAGTAGTTGCTGATTGGTCATGAAAAGAAAAGAAACGAGCCTGGTGATGAGGTGGTGCCTTGTTCAGTGTTTTAACATTCAGTGTTAAAACACAGTGTTTTAACATTCAGTGTTTCATCATTCTTTTTGAAGTATGTAACTATGACAATTTAAAAATTGTCATAGTTACATACTTCAAAAAGAATGTTAACGTTATAAGCTGTCCAATTTTCAAGTACAGGATTCTTGTAATCATCTTCTAAGACCTTGTTTTGTTTACATGATGTAAAGTTTATGAAATTGTGTCCAATATTGTTTTTATTTTGTTCAGGTACAGGTATACTAGGTGTTCAGGTTCAGACCTGTAGCTATACAATTTTTGTACAAGTACAAGTAGTAACATGTGCATTTGGGATGGCTAAACACACTCAACACTAGAACATTCTTATTTATTTGAGATACATGCAAGCTTTGTCTAAGATATTTTAGAGAAGGTACTAAAGAAAAGAAATCTGAAAACTTTAAGAAGAAGAAGAAGAAGAATGAAGACCTTTATTGTACAGTTTTGCCCAACCGAGCTAAGTACAGGTCACAACAAGTCAAGATATATACATATAAAAGTATCACAAATCTAGTCTAACACAAAAGTTCGGTACAATATAGAAAGCAATTTCATCTGTGCCCACTACACCACCATGATCATGGTGTTTTTATGTGCATCAAAGAGGCTTTTCATGTGGGCTGTGTGTAGAGGCACTAAT
>NC_049980.1:7207000-7209105 GCF_000003815.2 Branchiostoma floridae | reverse complement strand
CAAAGATGTAAATGAACAAAAATCATGCTCTGTGTCAAGTCACTTGTTCAATCTTCCTGACTACCTGACACCAATTTACCTTTATCTGCGGGTAACCTATATCCTTGTTTCTAAAAACAGGGTAATGTACATGGACATCATGTCGATGGACAGTGGTTTTAAACTGTACAATCGTAAAAATGTTGCAATTTGAAACTGCCATCCATTTAATTGATGTTGTCTCTAAACAACCTCTATTTAGAGACAATGGACATAGATTACCCATTAATTTGCATGTATGACCCAATCTTTTCACACCAAAATAAAAAAATTCTAGCTTTTGATTTGGACTCCAGATAACCTTCTTTATTCTATATCACATAACCAAAATAAACATTTGATTCCGAACAGCCAACTTTAAATAGTTAAGTAAAGGTAACGTAAAGGACAGCAAAGTCAAGATTCCTTTATTTGTCCAAGACACACACAAGATGTGTCACAGGAAAAGTGTTATCTAAGCTGCAAGTGAAAAGACGATGTAACTAAAATACAAATCTAGTAACGTTACCTGCCAGACAGCTACCTTTGAGTAGCAAGCTGAGGGTAATGGACACCAAATTAAGTCCAGATTCTTCAATGTATCCATGTGTATTACAGAAGATTTAAGTTTAATGTCTAAGCTTAAGCTGCAACATTGAAAAGAATTGACATAGTCAAATACAGAATCTGATCTAGTACCAAACAGCTACCTTTAAATAGCAAACTGAAGCCGAGGGGCAGGAAATAAAGTCCAGATTCTTCCATGTGCCATTAAGAGTATCACAGAAGATGGATAATAAGAGACATTTTCTGTCAAGCTTAAGTTGCAATATTGAAAAGAATTGACATAGTCAAATACAGATCTAGTACCAAACAGCTACCTTTAAATAGCAAACTGAAGGTAAAGGGGAGCAAATAAAGTCCAGAATCTTCCATGTGCCAAAGACTGAAAGAGTAGGGTCTGCATGAGGGGGACCTGACAACAATGTACGCTAAATTTGGGATGGTTGACTACACCTTACTGAAAAGAGCATGCAGACCCTCAAAGAGTATCACAGAAGATGTGTTAGAAGAAAAGTTTTCTGGCTAATATCCAACAGTCATAACTTACACTCATGAAAGATTCCCAGTCTGCCATTAGTCAAGGGGGGCAGCTGCTCTACCCCATATGGTATCCCATCAGTCTTAGCTGCGCCTTGGGGCCAGGAGAATCTTCTCGACTTCAGTATCTCAATAAGGCTGCAGCAAGGAAATTCTATGGATGACATCCCCTGCCGACAGCAAAAATACAATGTAGTGCTATAAGGGGAAAAAAACAAGATGGCTACATTTTCATGATAAAGAATTAAAGGCATCACAGCCAACAAGACTTTCATTCCTATATTCAATACAAGCACCAGGTGTAGTAAAAGTGACACTAGTGTGGTAGACTAATACCAAGTTGGTAACTATGCTTCTTTTTTGGTGCAACTTTTACAAAAACCCAACTTGTTTCACTTCTACAAGTACATTCATTAGGCTACAAAATTTGCTCACTTTGTTAATTTGTTGTCAAGTTGACCATCTCCAAAGAAGAAAAATCCTTTTCCCCCAAATCAGGCAAAAATTAATGAGTGTGCTGATGTCATCCATAAAATTTAATTGCTGTCTGTAGGGAAGATTGCAGAAACTGGAAACTGGCGGACTAGCTCAAAATCACTGGTAAATACTTAGGACTAGCTGCGTTTAAATTCATAAATACATGTATGAAGAGAGCTATACAAGGCTGTTGCATATTTTAGCCATTTGAGGTGTTTAGGCAGGCCCCAAAGGACAGGGCTGCTGGCTCCCTTCTGATCTAAGTCAAAGTAACGTGGGATTAGCAGTAAGGCATTCATGGTATACTTGTGAAGGGATGGATCAAAGACTGAGATACATTGTAAATGGCATGAAGCAAAGTTCGGGCTCTGGGAAAGCTATGTACTACATCTGAGACAGAAAAGTACCTGTAGGCATTGGCCGGTATCCATTCAGTCATAGAAGGGCTTTACATGTATGTACATCAGGGGCTCACAATAGTACTGGGATATGATGTGACCAGGCAGCTA
>NC_049980.1:7202564-7205712 GCF_000003815.2 Branchiostoma floridae | reverse complement strand
AGTACGTGGGATTAGCAGTAAGGCATCCATGGTATACTTGTGAAGGGATGGATCAAAGACTGAGATACATTGTAAATGGCATGAAGCAAAGTTCGGGCTCTGGGAAAGCTATGTACTACATCTGAGACAGAAAAGTACCTGTAGGCATTGGCCGGTATCCATTCAGTCATAGAAGGGCTTTACATGTATGTACATCAGGGGCTCACAATAGTACTGGAATATGATGTGACCAGGCAGCTAACAAGATGACTACAATGTACAAAATGTTTTAAATTGGACAACAGCAAAATGTACATTATGTAATCACTATGGCAATGACTAAATAAAAAGTGAACTGCCAGTAGTCGAACACACAATGTACTCAGACAGACTTGTTCTGTATGTGTTCTTAAGCAAGTATATGTGGTAAACCTGAACATACATGTATTAAATTGAACATACTACATGTAACTTTACATCCTGCATCTACATGTATCTCCTCACTTTAACCTTTTGCCTAGTTCCATAACGAATACAAATTTGGTTCAAACAGCTACAGGTACATGTACCTTAGTAGTTTGAAGGTTAAGCAAACAGGGGCCATCTGTGCAGCTTCATTGTTGGACACTTGTTAGCCTGCTGTGTTAACAGTCTCTTGCTGTCTGGGGTTAATTATAATGGTCTCCTCCCTGAGAGTGGGGACAACTGTAGGGTGGGTAGCTAGGAGTGTGATTCGTAATTCTTGACGTTTTAAAATCCACTTCTCAACCAAAAAAGTGGTATTAGACTATGTTGACTGATGATGAATGTTAATCAAATATTCTTTTTCCTCAGACATTTGAATGGCCGGTTGCCAGCCCCATCGAGGGTAACGAGTACGTGGAAGTCCAGGTCTACAACTACAGCAAGGTGTTCAGCAACAGGTGGGTGAAAGTCATCTCCGACCAGTTATACAGTTATACAATAGCTCAGATTAAATCAACGAGTATTCAAAGTTCTCTTCCACTAGCCTTGACAGAGAAAACAGATGCTATGATTAAGATTCTGTCCTAAGGACTGCACCTTTTCCTGAAGCATGAATATCTCACAAAAAAACACAGCCGGGATTTGAACTTGGAACTTCTTGATCCAAAGGCAGGGTCACTAGCAACTGGACAATGAAAGCTACAGGGGAACATGGGCAACTCAAATTACATAATTTGAAAGCAGTTGAACAAAAAACACTACTGCAGCTGCTTCTTGATCTGGGTGTTTGTTGGACAGCCCCTGATATCTAGAAAAACATGAAGTTCTGTACAGCTCTTTTTGGACATTGCTATTGATATGGGAAAGTGACATATCTATGGGTTAACCACCAAAGTGTACTGTGTTAGCCATAAAGTAGCATATATAGAAAATACCCCCCCAAAAAAATTACACACAAAAAAGTACCACAGCAAATTCTTGTGACACATCGGGATAATCCTTTATTCATAAATACACCAGCGTATTAAAATCACCACATATACATTCAAACATCATTCATAAATAGAAAATAACTTACAATGTGAACTGCTTGGCAATCGCATTACAGCACATACTTCGTACACAACACAAATCTATCTATTGAAAGAGTGATGCCTGTACACCGCGGAAGCACTGCGGAGAAGCCCACGTTCTGCGTCGGCGGGGATCAAACAATGTACCGCGCAGCGCCACGGGCTGGGGCGTCTGGACCTTACATAACATGCTGTGCCGTCCTCGAGTCGGAGTCGTCTGGTTCTTGTACAACCAGCTGGGACCGCCTGGCTGCTGCTCCAAGCTCAGGCGGTTGTGGAGTGGGCTGGGCAGCTGGTCTAGGACCCTGGGATTGAATAAAGAAAACCAGTCATTGTATGCTACAAATCAAAACAAAACGATGATATTTTTTCATAATTCCTCTTTTCGTCACAAAAAAGCAGTTATGTAGTTAACACATTTGTTGCCATAAAAAACTGTTCTGTTTTGAATATATTTAGATCACAACATTTCTTTAGCAACTAGTAATAGCAAGAATCAACAAGGTTCCTGTGATATCTTTCTTTCTGGGAATCTGTATATATAGCTTAGAAGATAAAGTCCAGTGGAAGTGAACGCAAATGTATTGGATGTATACTAGGGGAACTATTAAAATTATATAAGGAAAGAACAAACCTGTAGAGGTCTCCAGTACTGGGAGTTGGGGGGATTGACTGAGCTGTAGCCCCCTTGGCTGGAGTGGTGGTACTGCAGTTGTTTACTGTTGTGTTGACATTTCCTCGTGTCGGGCTGGGAAACTGGTCCAGAACCCTGTAGAACTCTGCAGTCCCCGGCGAAACAGACAGGCGGCCAGCTGGTACAGACGACACAGCAAGCGTGGAGGTGGATGTGACTGGTACTTGTACTCTAGAGGCTGCTTTTGTTTGGAATGGGGACGAGACTGCTGACTTGTCTAAGGTCACTGAATGGGATGATGTCACTGGATGTGATGATGTCACCGAAACTGATGATGTCACAGCATGTGATGGTGTCATAGGGTGTGATGATGTCATTGGATGTGATGGTGATGACATCATACTCCCTGATGCTGTAGCCATGGAACCGGCATGGCTGTATGCTGCTGCCTGTGGAGGTGTCATGTTGAGATATTGGTACTTTAGGAAGTTTGTGCGTTCCTCTTCAAACTTCTGTCTGTCCTTGCCAAGGCGGATGGCAGCGTCGGTGAACCTCTTTCTTTCTTCTGCAAATGTCGCCTTTTCTGCCTCCATCTCTTTCCTCTCCCTCTCTAGAGTCATCCTCTCCTCGATGAAGAGAGAGTCTTTCACGAGTTCAGCCACCTGTGTGTCCTGTTGGCACTCTGCTGCAGCAAAAGTCTGCTGTATCAACTCCTCTTGTTTCATGATGAGGGTCTTGTATGCCTCTAGCTTGGCGTCTACTTCATCACTGGGAGTTGCACAGCTGTCATCATCACTTTCATCTTCATCCTCCCCCGTGGAACTTCTGGAGTGAACCTCTGAACCAGCCTTCGTGGCACTTTGCCCGGCATTCAGATCATTCAATTTGGCTTCATCCGAAGCACAATTTTCTCCCTTTGCCGCCCTTGGAAAGGATTTGGATGCCCAATCAAAATGGAGACATGGAAACTGAAGTTGGGTCTTTTCCAATTTTTCCC
>NC_049980.1:7184292-7201573 GCF_000003815.2 Branchiostoma floridae | reverse complement strand
TTCCATACATGTACATAGTCACACAGTTACATCTATACTTGGTGTCAAAAAAAGATATTTTTCAGTCCAAATCAACAGCTTATTACCCTCAAATGATACATCTGGACACACATATACAGGTACACATGTAGTATAGAATTAATTTCAAACATGGTGGTCTATTTTCCTGACCTTGCCTATACAATAAGCATCCCAGGGGGACATTTAAAAAGCACATCAGTCAACAGCAGAATGATTATGAAGCCAGGGATTTATGAACTAGCATTTTAATTGTTGGCTAAATCTTGAATGCAACGTTTAAAAGCACTTGACACAGCTGAGACATTAATATATGTTTGTGTTCCTCACTTCATATACATGTACAACAACTTGTCCTGGCGAATTGGTGGTGACACCAAAATCATTTGAACACATTTAATGGAAGACTGGACAGGTAAATTTTGAGAGACATCCAGTGATATATACTTACAGTGCTCTGAACAAAGCCTACACAAACCAGGAATGACAATAAATAGATGAATGGCTCAAACTAGATACCTGAATGCCTATTTGGCTGAACAAGGCTCGTTTTTCTGCATATCTGCACTGGTGCAAGTAATATTGAAAATTACCTGCACCAAACAAATTTTACCTGCACCACCCTGAATTTAGGACGTATGGATCATACTAAAATTGCTCAGGAACCATTGCAATTTTTCCTTTTATACTTTATAGGTGGTGCAGCTAATAACAATCCATATACACCTACATATGTACATCATAGGACATCTATGATTAATAAAACCTAGCACATGGACCAGTGCAGGCTAGGTGCAGGTAGACACCAGAAATACCTGCACAGCTTCAATTTTACCTGCACTAACCTGTATGTGCAGGTGCTATTTTGAGCCCTGCTGAAGAATCTCCTAGATACTCTACTTACCTTGTTACTAGTGGAAGGCCTGTTCACCATGGGGGAGGGTTCCAGGAACACGTTCTCGCTGCCCAGCCTGGCGCCGTTCCCTGGCCGTAGGTCCCTGTGCACTAGGTACTTCTCCGGGAGCGGGGTCTTCCCGCTGTGCGCCGGGCTGTTCCTCGGGCTGTTCCCCAGGAGGTGCCACATCTGCAGGCTCACGTTCTCCTCCGCGTCAGGAAGGTTACTGTGGGCCGTGATGTCCTCAAACACCGAGCGAAACGACGATGTCATCCTTCTCTCTCATAAACTGTCCTAAACATACAAAATGGGGAAATAGAATATTTCTACGATTTCTAAAACAGACGTTATTGACAGCCCCACCTTCTTTTGGTCACCGTTACATGAAATTACATACCAGGATTCAAACGATGACGTCATCCTTCTCTCTCATAAATGCGTCCTAAACGTACAACACCGGTTCAAAATGGGCAAATAGAATATTTCTATGATTTCTACAACAGACGTTATTTATAGCTCCACCTTCTTTTCGTCACCGTAACATGAAATTACATACCAGGTTTCAAACGATGTCATCCTTCTCTCTCAGAAACACGTCCTAAACACACTTGTTAAAAACCGCAAGAAAAAGAATATTTTCACGATTTCTAAAATTGACGTTGTTCACTGTACAACCTTCCTTTGATCACTGATACATGAAATTGCATACCAGGATGCAAAAAATGCATGCACAGGTACTACAGGTCAAATCACGGTAGCAACTGAATGCAGATATACACGGGCAGGCAATTGAACACATCATTAGCATTCTTCATACACTGCCGTAACACGGTACATCAGTCAGTGAATTATTCATTGGATGCAACAGTACCACTGGGACGGACCCGTAGGCTTAATCAATAGAAGGGAGGCATCTGTACCTGACTGCACATCTATTCAATATCAAAATTACCATAATTGATATTATGTCCATACCCTTTCAAAATCAACATAAGCTCAAGTATCAACAGCTTTTTTTCTGCTTTCAATTTCAAGGAACCATTTTTTGTACTAGTGGTGATATTGCAGTGTATCTAATTGTGCTTTTTTCACTAATATTATTGTTGGTTAATGTTTCAAAGCACTGAGCATCTACCCAAATTTTCTGTGTTGAACACTGTATAAGCCCTTTCACAGAAGTCAGAACGCAGATGCGGCAAAAGGAATTCTAGGTAATATGTCAAAGGGGTAAAGGCCCACAGACAGTAAACAGTACTTGTCTCGACCATTGTTTCGATTTGCATAACAATGTCCAGACATGTTTTGTTGATTTTTGTGGCCTTACCCTAAATGAGTTTACCTAGAATTCCTGTTGCTGCATGTGTCCTGACTTCTGCAAAAGCGAATAAGCCTTCTCACATTAGTCAGGAGTCTCAGGACGCATTTTCGGACATGAATACTAGGTAATATGTCAAAGAGTAAGGCACACAAAAAGTAAACAATCCTTGTCTTGACCATTGTGCAATTTGCATAACAATATCCAGGCGGGTTTTGTTTACTTTTTGTGTGCCTATTACCTAGAGTTCCTGTTGCCGCGCATGCGTCTAACTAATGTGAGATTAGGCTTATATTGCATGTCTTCCTATTGTAAACCTACACCTTAAAATTTGGTTGGGAAATGTTAATGTAATATAACTTATGAAATTCATAACAATTTATTACCTTATATAGCAGCCCCTTACAAATACACAGAATATCATCAGTAAAGTACATACACCTATGTAGCTGAAGTATAGTGCGAAGCCATAATTTGAATAAATATTTTTCACAATTTCAGTGCACATAACGTTACATCTCCACCGGCATTATGTCTGAAACATGAATGTCCAACAGAAACGCTGACGACTGGAAAATCTTTAATAAATTGCACTGCATCTTAAGTGATTGGTAGAATTCCAAGTTAGATCGATCAACCATTTAATTTCCCCTGGTATGTCATGTCCGGAAGCTTTTATAGAAAGAGAATGCGTTGCAAACTGAATGAGAATACCATACAGGTATGCATATGCAAATATGTTAGAACACCGGTATTCAGTACACAGTATTTTGAAAATAGGATAAAATTTCAGAATTTTCATCAAATCCGCAGAAAAATGATCTCGACATGAACACTTACAGTATCGCTGTAACTCATAAAATTGTCCCGATAATGAGAGAGTCCAAGATTGAAGAGATATTCACGGATTCCGGCAAGAATTTGCAACATCCACTCTTGCTGTCTGCAACACTGTAGCAACCAGCTGATTTGGGGTCAAAGGTCACAATGCCACCATCAACAGGGATTTTTGGTAGTTTTAAAATCTTACCATTCAAACATGGCATCAAATATTCATATAATAAAGGTTAAAGGTTCTTGAAACGTTATTATATTTTTTTTTTCATCGTTTAAAATGTCGAGGAGCAAAACTCTGTAGTTTTGCAACAGCGCCACCCAGCAGCCGGAAGCAGAAAAACATGTTGAACTGCAATGTGTCGGGTCGATTGGCACAGGGCAAATCGGCCTGACACTGGAAAGGTTTTAAACTTTTAAAACAATTTCTGGTTCAAAATTGTGACATGTTAACGATGCTAGACACAGTTTTGGTGCAGAATGCTGACATTTTCTCTCTCCTTGCAGACTTATCGGCACCTTTCGCATGGTGCTCCAGAAACTGATACAAGAAGGACAGCTGTCAATCACAGAAACACTGCTGGACGCAAACAACACCGTCATAAATGTGAGTTTGATAGGGTAACAGTTAAACTTCATACTGAGTCATGTATTTCTTTTGCAACAGATGTCTTGAAAGTATAATCCGCAATCTGGATTTATCATGAATGTTTGCCACAATACTGATCTGTCACCCTTATTATATATTGCACAATAACGTTACTAATCTGTCACCCTTATAATTATTATTTTGCATCACTTGAGATATTAATTCTCTCCATCACTAATAGGTGAAGATGTTGCATCAAAATGTAACTTATTGGATGCAGGTATCTGATCGGTCTCTTGGGGTACAGTAGGCTTCAAGGTGATGGTGCAGTAGTGATGGGGAAATTGCACTGTAGAACAGAAAATGCCAAAAAAAAGCAGCTTGCTCATAATGTCTTTTAATACTAGATTGCTTGGCTACTTGAAGTTTGCGGCATTTATGACAATGGTTGAAAAGTAGAACTACTCGTAGAAGCACATTTAAATGGGAGCTTTAACAAGCAATGGCAAAATAACTAATGAATAAAGGCTAACTAAGTACTTTGAGCAAAGAAAATCAGGTAACATGAAGTTGATCAACTGTCATATTTACTGCTTGGTGCCTGAAGACACAATGTGTCTCTTCTTCTTTTCCAAACAAATAAGGTAAATAAATGGCCTGGAGCAGATGGCCATCACCACAGTTTCTGGAGGTGTAATTACTTGTGTAGCAAGTGGCAGGACAGAGGCGAAGGGGCTGGTCACCATATATGATATGAATATGTTTGAGTCAGAATAAATTGAGCAGTAGTATGTTAGGCTAGGACATGTGAAAATTTTGCTTGCAATTGCAAATTTTGCCTTTTTAGTACAGTATAAGCTGCTTAATTGCAAGGCCTATTTGCCAGTGAATTTCGTGCAATTATCGGGATAGTGCAATAATGCGAAGTTTTCTAGCTGGATTGCACCAGCTTGGGATTTGGTGATTCCATGCAGTTAAAAGAAGTGTGCAATGATCCGTTGTGCAATTGACTGGCTTCTACTCTCTCTATATATGATGTTAAGTCGGAATGATTTTGAAGTTTTTCTGGAAATTTTCCTCAGACTGAAGTTGACCTGGAGCTGAAGTACCAGGCCCCCGATGGCACGGTCGGCAACTGGATGCGAGAGGAATTCCACTTCCCTCAGGAAGACGACGACACGGTCTCTCTACTCAGCGGGAACTCCCGGTTCAGCAGCAGGTAGGCACAGAAAAAAAAGTCTTAGACTTCTAGTATATTTCCCATTTTTATGTTTCCCAATAGGGGGAACATATTGTTTTTTAATGGACCAGGTGTTCTTCGTCTTCTTCTAATGGTATAGTATTGTGTAGGAGTAGCTTGCCAAAAGGCAAATTACTGGGAGGGAAACATCAGTGCATTTTCTCGAAAATGTTGCCTCTCGTTTATCAATCAGTTTGCAGCTACATTTGTTGTAGGTACCTAACAATAACATTCATCGAAATAGAAGAAAAAAATTTGGCGTATATTTAACATGAAGCATTACAATTATTAGTGTAGCTCCAGTCTAAAGTATGTCAGGGAATAAGTTAGTTCATTCTAAAAGACAAAGATGGATTAACTTTTTGCAATTTTCATGGTCATTTTGCAAATGATTGATGTATAAGATGTGTGCTTAAGATTGGTATAATAATTATATTATGTACATGTAGAATGGTGAACTCCAGGTTTTTAAGTTAAGGTTAACATTTGCTTCATCATGCAAAAGAAAGGTTCAAAGTACATGTACATGTACCTGTAAGTAACTGCAGCTCTTGCAGCAACATACTTGTGTTCAGTTTGAAGGGCATTTTGTCATGAGCCATGCAACAATACATGGCTTTGTAGTGCAAATGAGTGATACTTGGAAATCTCCTTCTGAATACCATTTTACCTTTGCCATATCAGCCTGTTGACAGGAATTGCAGTTGACTGTTGAGTTATTGGGTAGGCAGGCTACTCACTCTTTGAAGCCAGGGGCTGATTTGCAAGGGTCAGGGGCGACTGCAATTCAACGCTAACCCAGGTGGCCCCAATACCACAGTAATTGCCTCATGTTTGGCCATAGGCCTGTAGGCCTTTAGTGACATCAACACAGTTGCCTTAAGCTTGCTACTTTGTATTTTACAGGTGTTGTTGAAAACATTGGCAGTGGACAGTGTGTCACATGCAAGAGTACTGCCCACCATTTAGGCTATAGAAGCTCCATTGCATTCCAGTGTTAATAAGTCAATGTCAATAGGCTAAAGAAAATGAAGGGTAATTTCAGGAGAGTAATGACCACATATAACTGATAAGAACCCCATCTAAAAAGAATAGTCCTTCTCGTTACAGGTGCTTTCACTTTTCAGTGGGGCCTTGCATACAAAACTATCAGTGAATGCTTCTGTGGCACCATGTTATGCAGATAGAACACATTGTGGCATGACTTTTCTACATTGAATTATGTTACTCAAACTCAAAGTAAAAAGAAGACCACTCAGTGGACCAATAGAGCCTCAGGTCTTTGTGGACAGGTCACTATTAGACAGGATTCCTAATACTTGAATGTGTTAATGGCAAAAATTACCTAAGGGACCACTAAAAAGTGGTCGCATTGGCCGATTGGTCTTTGTAAAGGATTGTAATACCAAGGTGCCAGCTTCTTTAATCTTTTACATATTTTGACGGCATTTGACGAACACTTCCAAGTGTAAGTACCAGAAAACGGCCCAAGTTCAAATCTCTTTCAGTCTTCATTCTTCTGTACTGGGATGGGCAAAGTTGCATTGTCCAGACTGAAAACCTTCCAAATTGCTACTGTTCTTACTTTGACGCTGGGAACAAAGCCAGTCGCATTAAATGAGGGGGCCCAAAACCAGTGTTTTTTTTAGATGCTGGTATTGATTTATTGATTTACTGTATCTAAAAGAGTCAGTAGGGAGACGGTTAACAAGCCTGAAAAGGTGGCCCTTTCCAACCGGGAATACCCTTACAGCCAGTTAGGTTGTACCAGAATATATTTCCATGGTACAGTGTTACCACAGGTTTTTGGGTGGGTAATGCAGAGAAAAATAGTGGTGTGTCCAATATTGTTTTAGGACTGTAACTGGAATTCCAGAACCACAAGATTGTTTTTGTAGGCTTAAAAGTGAACATGAGGACAGCTATCAGTGCTGCTTATAGTTTACATGAATGCCTACTAGTATAGTGGAATATCTTTCCAGGACTTTACCAAGAGTCCACGCAATCCCTGAGGCACTCACATAATGCTCCTCTCTTTCCCCTGTGAAACCCTAGGATGGACAGTGCCAGCAGAGTACTATATATTGCTTCCTAAATGGCTGTATTTCTTAGCAAATGTCCTGATTTTTATCTCTTGATTTATTTGTTTGCCTATGGATGGATTCTTTACTGTCAGGACCCGCAGTATCCGGTCATTATTATTCATTTCCAGTTAAGTCTATTGGGTCGCCCTTTGGAAATCACTCACTCTGTCAGAGGGGCCCAGACCCACAAGGACAGGGCACAGTCAGACAATATTGCTCGCCAGGGTTCTAGCCAGCATCCGACCTTTCGTCCTTTGACGGAATTTTGCCGCTGGGGACGGACAAAAATTTTGCCCATTGTGTCGTCTATGATGGACAAAAATCGGCATGTGAAGATATAAACTGAACCAAGCTAAGTCTACCAGCATAATTTGCCCCTCAAAATAAAGGAAATAGCATTTCAGAGAGTCTAGATTTCAACATTTTCCACGAGGAGCATACTAGTACAGGATTCAATTCAAAATCCAGAGAATGGAAAAAAAATTCAGGCTGGCTAGAACACTGATTGCTCCCCCTTTCCACCTAATACTAGTAGCTGGCACTGCGGAGGTACCAAATATTTGACATAGTAGTGCTATAGATTAAGCATGTTTATTGTGATTTGTTGTCTTGTCTCTTAAATCATCAAGTACTCCTACAGTTTGCATCACATTCCAATTCTAAAATTGTAAGGATTGCTGTTCCCCCAGTGGAAAGGGCCAGGCTTTACATGTGAAACTGCATTGAATTTCCTAACTTTATTACTGTGTCACAACCTATCTGATGGTGGGCTTGAACTAAGTAGTTCTGAATGGGAACTATGTGGCTATAGCTATGAGTGTGTGCACTTTAAGCTTGAGATTGTCAACTAGTATTTGCCAGTGTCACAACGTATCCTGATTGTGGAGAGCAATTGAAGGATGTCAACTTTGATTTGCATTCAATTATTGGTGTGGAATATTGCATTATCAAGATAGGAGGGAGAGGGAACTAGTAGAGTAGTAGTGTTGGGGTCGGAATCTAGAGGACCCTGGTACTTGTCATGCTCCCAGAGTTGTGCCCTTTGGAAATGCACTTTACATGCCTTTCCCTGATGGTGGAGTGATGCCCACTGAGCCACATTGGCTTATCTGTCAGTAGTGTGCCAAAAAGGCACACAGATTTGGTGTGCTATTGTCCACATGTATGTGTCAGCATTTGCCACCTAGAACCATTCCTTTTTTCACTCTTGCTGTTGTACAATGTATGATGAAAGGTTCCTTAAATGCAGGAAATGTTTGCAGTAGTAATTATGTTGGCATTTTTTTTCTGTGACAGCTTCACTGCGAGCTCAATACCCTCGCGAAAATTTGTCTTCTGTCTTCTCCTTGCTGACCACTTCTTGCACCCTTGCCTTGTTGCTAGTAGGTAGTTTCAAACTTGCTGTAGGTAGTTTCAAACTTGCTGTCTGTAAAGACACCGGGATTTCCATTACTGTGGCGGTATGTGATCATGACTTAATGGTGAACTCAAATTCAGTCAAAAGCACCTCAGGACACTCATGTACTCCCTACTGTGAAATCAAATTCCCTCATGTCAAAGAAGGTTAGACATCCAGGAAATGAGATTCTCAACACAAAACTTACTCAAGCAACTGGATAAGTTTTAACGGTCAGACATTTCAGACAGCAGTTAATGTCTTTCATAAGTAACTGGTGATACTTGGCATGACTATCAGGTATCAATATGTAGAGCTGTGTACCAGAACAGTGTACCGATACAGTACTGGTACAATCAATTTGCTACAGGTCCAAAATAAGGTACCCTAGTGTACCAGTATTTTACCTATTATCCACAACACATGTGCCATGCACAGAGGGACTGTCACTTAGCACTACACAAGGGAACTGACAGAACAGTTCACTTCAAATTAGGACAAATAGCTCTTTTGAATGGAAAAAAAAATTCCAAACTTGCAGACTCCATTTTGCAAACATGTTAACATTCTGGAAAAATGAATTTATATATAATACTATTTTCTCGTTGGCAACATGGGGACAATTTTCGTTTTTTTTTCCACAAAATAATCCCTTCTGGTGGTGTTGGTGGTGAGGAATTATAGATCCTTAACACAGTGACTGTAGGTATCAGTTCAAACATGTTCACAAATCTAAGATTGACCATTATTTGAATGAGTTGTTGACTTGTTCAGGTATAGACACAGGACCAGACCTGTAGTGCTGTACCTGTACCTAAACCCTACCTGTACCTGTACCTGTACCTGAACCTGTACCTGTACCTGTACCTAAAACTTATTTAGGCACACAGCTCTACCAATATGATATATTCTCGTACTCTACATCAAGGTAATTTGTCAGTACAGACGTAACACGTCCAACAGTGTGCATGGCTGATCATTTCCTCACGGAGTCGTCAGGGGCAGGATATTGAGTTTGACACGGCACAGCTATCCCGCCACAGGTGGACTAATTTTAGCCTCCGACTGACACCCGTGCGAGCAGATCGTAATTGAGCGCATATTCTAGATCTCCACCTCATCTGGCATGGAGATTGAGCACAGCCATACACAACACTTGGCTGGTAACAGATAAGACATGCTGTATTGGGCTCGTCTTGCCTTATCATCTGTTAATGACGTTGAGAAATATCCAGAACTTGGCGACATGTCAAAACTTTGAATTGGAAATCCGTGAATTGTTTCATCGGGTTGCTAAATTACTGAAAAGGACACATCCTAGGAAGTAAGAAAATGCTAAGTGCATTTTGATTTTTTTCTCAACCAATGGTTCATAACTAATCTGAAAAGTAAAGAATTTCTTCTTCTTCTTTTGTACTTTGTCCTATGAATAGGATTGTCAGCACTTACAGTGTACATACACATGCATGTGTTAGCAACAATTTTCAAGGTACAAATAAACGATAAGACAATAAGAAACAAATACAAATGAAAAGGAGTCAGAAAAGAAAGAAAGCCTCAAGCCTTTGGTCTTGAATCCGCAGACTTTCTTTGCCCACTTTACATTTACGTCACCTGAAGTCAGAATCAGGAGACACTTTCTCGTTGACAGGACTTTTATGACAGTGTGCAATAAAGCTTTATTACCATTAGAAAAAGTGTGCGGAAGTGTGATAGTGACGTCAACAGGCCTGACCGTCCCTGGCCTCTGTACTCCCCTTGATTAAAGGCCATGTCAGGCTGGAGGAGACAGGAAATTGCCTGCATCTGTTCTGCAGTACTGATATTAAGAAGAAGGGAAGATTGAAGTGGGTTTGAGTACATATAGAATACAACGTAGGGTATTCTGTATTGCACAAGGTACGGCCTGACCACGGGTAGTATTGCCCAAAGGCTGGAGGGCAATCTGACCTGCTGGAGTGCTGGGACCGAGGGAATACGGAATGTTGTGTTTTATTCATATCATGCCAACCAGAGAAAACTGAAGTTCATTAATTGCAAAAAAAGAGAGCAAAAGATCTAGATTTGACAGCAACTGCACATCGCGTCAACAACTTCGTCAATTTGAACAAAAGCTTGGCTGGCTTTGTGTGTAAAAAAGTTGCATGTAAATTGTTACCAGAGCTTTTCAATATATACACTGTATTGTTGTCATTGGTTGCTCAATAATATTCTTTCTTTCAAATGAAGTAACTTTTTCTAAGTTATTCACAATATATTTCTGTTAAAAGAAAGCAGCATATGCATCATTGTAAAATAAAAACTTTTGCTTTTGATTCTTTAACCTTCTTCTTGCTAGCTAACCCCATAATCAATGCAAATTTGGTGCCAAAAGGTTACCTTTAGCAGAGTGAAAGTTAAAGTTAACAGTAACAATTGTACGGTATCAAGAAAGGCTATGAAGTTGTACAATGCAATTTTTGCATTGAGCGTCTTATTCGTAGTATTTCCTTAAAGTATACTGTATGAAGTTTATAAATGACCTACCTGTTTCAGTGCTGTTCTCAATCTAGATTTTATGATTTTTGCTTTGTTTGATTGATCGATATGTTTTTTATTCACGTTGAATATCGATGAAACAATCTCCTGTTTGACGTCAGCGTTTGTTTGCATCTGTCCCTATTAATGAGTAATCCTTTCATTGTGCACTTAAGTAGATTAGAAACCACTAATACTAAGTTTGATTGAATGCCCCACAGGGAAAACTTGTCTTATCTCTTTTTTATTTCCTCAGAAAAATAAAACAATTGTTTCTTGATATGAACAACAAAGTTTTTTTAAATGAACAGTTTATACCCGGAAGATGTTTTGATGACCACCTGTGATTTTCAACTGTTTGGGACTGCAGGGCTCGAAATACCACATGCATATGCAGGTTAGTGCAGGTAAAATTGGAGCTGTGTAGGTATTTTTATGTCTACCTGCACCTAACCTGCACTGGGCCACGTACTGGGCTTTATACATAAACGATAAATGTCCTATGATGTAGGTGCATATGGGTTGTTACTAGCTGCATTGACTGTTACCACCTATAAAGTATAGAAGAAAAAGTAGCAATAGTTCTCGAACAATTTTTTTAGTTTGATCCATACTTCCTAAATTCAGAGTGGTGCAGGTAAAATTTGTCTGGTGCAGGTAATTTTCAGTATTACCTGCACCAGTGCAGGTATGCAGAAAAAAGTATTTCGAGCCCTGGACTGCAACACTCAGCTGCAGTGCAAAGTAGAACCGGATAGTATAATGCCCTTAAAGGTGACAGACGTGAGTCAGCAAAAAGGCGGCTAGGTGTAAATGCTTTGTCATGTTGTCCAGTGATTTTTCTGTACCTTAGGACACATGGTAAGGCAATGCTGCTTTGATTATACGGATGAAATCCTCTTGGAACCCTAAAACTGATGCAAGTGTGCAAATACAAAAAGAGTTTGGCAAAGAAAGGCTGCCTCCATTATGATTGAAATCAAACTGGTCAGGAAGGTTGAACATATGACGGACACACAGAATACAATATATCGAATAATAGATTCTTCATTTTTGTTCTTTCACATCTTCTTTGACCTTGGAATATTCAATGACATTAGTGTACATTTTCCAATATTTGTTTCTGCAATCCTCAACATATATTTGCCTACATGTATTTGAAGCTGCTTTGTATGATTTACATACAGTATGGTTGATAGGTAAAGACAGTAATCTGACCATTCAGTTGATTTTAGCTACAAAAAAAGGTATAAAATCTGAGGGAAGCTTAAATAATATGCATATAATTCCGAATAAACATTACACAATAAGAGCATCTATACCATATTTAAGTAATTCTTGATCGATATTATATATTAAACCACAAATGAGCAAAAAATGTCATTAAAGGGACATCTACATGTTAGTCCCTGTCATGGAAAATCCAATAAACTTTCAAATTCAATATTCTTTTCTTTTCTTAATCATTGACATGACATTTCTTATTTAGTGACAATTCTATTTTGGGCTTTTAACTGAAATTTGAATTTTCTACACTTTTACAATGTTTTACTAAGAGATCTAATAGTTTCAGATGTAGACCTTATGGCCCCCCTTTGGTAGAAAGATTGGTACGACCCATGACGCAGTGTTGTCCATTTTGATATGCCTTTGTTGCCTCCTCCCCCCTCATCTATCCTGCATACTCAGGGGCAATGCTTTGCATTATTGATCAGCCAATCGTATTGATTATATCCTGCTTGTGGCTCTTCCAGATATCTGCCTCCCTCCCCTGTCGTCAGAGGCCTGTGTTCAAGTGCAGATTTTATTTTTGAAGTTAATGAGTTTATTGAGTTTATTGTCACAGTGATGCCCTTTAGTTTAGATTAAGCTAATATTCCAGGGCTCATACTATAAAAAATATACAGTATATACAAATACATAAACAGATACAATAACAATTACACTCAGATGTATGACACATATTTTACATGATTAGTATTACATACTCACATTCAGGCATACATTATGCTTTCTTTGTTTGTGAAATGACCAAACTTGTAAATCATTTGTCAGCATTGAGGACATAAAAAAGTAAACAACGAACTCAAATCATCCCTTATACCAACAATGTTGCTCATACATGTGTCGCAAAATCCCTCATATGAAAGATGGAAAAGCTTCAAGCCAAGAATAGTACTGGTTATGTATTACGTGATCAAATGTGATATCACTTTTCTATAAGTATAATCTTACTTTTCTTACCATGTATAACTTTACGTTACTTAATCATATGGCAAATACATTTAACAACTCACTTTATAAAAAGCTTCAGTGATCACATCTTGATTTGGAATTATGGAAATTTACAATAAGTGCCATATCCTGTCATTACAATTCCGCATGGTTCCAAGTTAGCCTAAGTAATATTGAAGTTTTGCCAATAAGTACGTAATAAGGGAGAATACAATATTATGATCTTGCGGGTAGGATGCTGAAAAATGACTCTGTCACTTCCGCCCAGTTGTGGTCAGCACAGTCCTTGTCAATATCTATTTTCAAAGAGAAAGTTTGGACTAATGACTTTCTGTGAGAAATGAAAGGAGTGCATTTACAAATGCCTGGATATTGAGTCAGGTGACTTGTAGTTGCGTATCCTTTTCAATCATAGAAAATGGTTCCTTTTCTGATCTTGGAACATAGAAACCCCTGGAATACTGCTTAGATTAATAAGGGAATAATTAATGAATTAACGATTACCATTGTTGCCTTATGATTTTTGCAGGTTGCTATAAATGCAGTAGCGGTGCAAAGATTCTAGCTTACTCATGTTTCTCATGAATATGCATGCTTTATCGAAGAAAGGTTATACATAATTTGCTACATATATTCTCATTACCTATGAACTCTATGGATTTAAGCTCCTGATTTCTGCACTGTTGCATACAAAGGCTCGCCCCCAGAGGGAGTTAGCACGCAGACAGTAAGGGCCCCTGGAAGAGGGTTTTGGTGTTTGTTAACACAACAGGTCAACTGAACTTGCCCCCAAACTCATTCCCATAATGGCCCCTGCTTTATACGCTGCCACTCACAGTCGGTATTGGTTCTCTGTCCTCCGTCCGCACTGCCCGTGCGTCAATGGTGGAGTGACCCATCAATCCATCGGTGAATTATGTCGGAGTCAGAATTAATAAGGGGATTGCGGAGGAGGTCTCTTGGCACCACCTCCCCATTCAGCGGCCCTTCATAAAGTGGTGGGCCACTTGAGTTTATTAGTTAGGCACAGCCTGTGGTGGAGGCAGGCACGTTGCATTGTTGCTGAGGTGGCAGCATCGTATCGTAACGACTCTCAGGAACCTGCGGTTAGCCACCCCTGTACAGAAAAAAACTCTTGGTCCTACCAGTACGTACCCCGTACCTATTATCCCTCAACCCTGTATAGACTGTTGTTGGACTCTTGGAATACGTGACGGCATCGTGTTCTTGCTCTTGAACTTGTATCCCGACGGCTGGCACACAGTAGCGAGAGGCAAGCGTCATGTCGAAACACCGGGAGCACACACCCTTGCCAGACTCCCAGCCTCCACATGAACGGGAGAGACGGAGGTAGGATAGGCATGCCTTAGTCTACGACCAATCTTCTCAGATTGTTTTGCTAGATTTTCTCACTACATATGCCTAAGATATCTCAGATTGTACCAATTAAAAACAAGGGAGATTTGGTTTTTAAAACATTTGGGCAAGTATTTTTTTACTTCATTTTAGCTAAATCTTACTGTCTGATTTTTCCCCAATCTTCTATTAACAATACAGGAAGTGGTTGTCAGTTGCAGTAAGGAGGGAACATTAACTTGTTAGGAAAATAAAAGGCTAAGTTGTGATACTGATTTTAGTGTTTTTCTTTGTCTTTAGCACTTAGATTTGTATTCTTAGATTTCTCTATTCCTATTAATAAATCCTATATCAATTTTGGCAAAACAGAAAGCTGCAATGGATTTCCAACAGTTGTCGGAAAATCTGATAGATTCAAATGCTTGTCAGAATCCGTTGATACAATTTTACTTGTGTGCCAAAGTCTCAGGGCATTTCATGCATATCAATGGTGTTTTCTTGCCTGGAGGCACTTGTATATCTGATATCTCCCTATTCATTTTGCACACCAGCCCCAAGCTCTGCAACGATATTGATATGTATCTATGATTATTAGATTATCCTATCACAAGAATGCAGGGTTGTCACAGAAGGAAATGTTGCATCTTCATTGTGGCATGCAGATGAAGTAATGTCATGCATATGGAAGCTGTTATCTTTAGTATTATAGCTAGGTGGTAGTGTCTCCCCTGTGCTTTTATGGTTACAGGCATGTTCAGTATAGAGCCATTGCCTCAAGAAATAAAAGTGCATCAAGATGGCTATAGAGCTTTTTATACAGCAGAAAAAAGTTGTTTTCTAGAATTTTGACAGTATCAGAATCCAGTATTTGGTTATAATGCTGTGATGGTCCCTGACACAGGGAAATAGTAATCAGTTAGAATATTAAAAAAAATGCCAAGCTGCCAAAGTCCCCAACAGGATATTCCCTATAGAAAGCGCCACATGGTTGAGTGTGCAAGCGTATTTGATCGCCATCTGTAGAGACATTACCAGCAAAGCAACAGCCTTGTCATCATTCTACCAATGTATGTGTATCAGCATTATGTACAGAATGGTACTTTAGGGTCTCTCCTTAGTGCTGAAATACAGGCTGTGATGTGTTGGTAAACTTCACAATGGAAAACGGTCTCACACTAAGGCCAGTTAAGTTTTAAAAAAAGTTTACCCAACACCATACTATTGTTGAAGTTATATTTGTATTATAGAAATATTATGCAAAACAATATGCAATGCCATTACTCAGTATCAAACGTTCAAGTTAAGATGTGACTGTGAGAACTTTGAAAGGGTAGATTTTGTAATGAAATGTTGAATAGTTGAGTTGTACCTGTTCTACATGCAAAAGACAAGGGTGTCTCTGTAGACTAATAGTAGCCACACAGTTGAGCCACTGATTCTTATTAGCTGGCAATTTGGTTCAATCCTGGGTAAGGCATCTCAATTGGGGCTACACTAATTGTCTTGTCTTTTGGAAGCGGTCCTGTGTTTGAAAAGGCACTCAAGCATGTTAAAGGGGAACAGCTAGCAACCCCTCCCCATAAAAGTGTACAGGGAGTGGGGGTACAGAAACAGTAAGGAAACTTTCTGCCCTACATTTGTGTGTGCCACCAGGCACTACAAGAGCCTGAAGTAATGAACGAACATGAGAAAGACATAATGAAGACGAGATGATGTGAACCACAGTATGATCAGTTTTCACTTATTTGCACTTGATGGAGCACTAAGTCTTTCATATTTTTTAACTCAGCATTGACGTCGTAAGTCTAGGAAGATAAGATAAAAAAAGAATAAATCTATTGAAATAGCATTAGGAGCAGTCAATAAATGTGATTATTGTTTTGTCCCATGGTAGCAACAAAGGTTGGTTGCTTTATCAGACATTGGTGACACAAAATTTGTTACAAAAGTGGATTATAGGGGACTGTCTCACTGTCTGCAGGTGCTATAGCTGACCTTGATGATGAACCTTCTAAAATATATTGTCAGCTTTTCTTCCATCTTGGTTGAATAGGGGTCAGGAAAAAGGTTGTGTTTCCTGTTTCAGTTCTGAAAATAGGGTCAGTAGGTAGGGATTGCCTTTTTAGAATTTTTCCTTTAGACTTTGGCCAAAACTCTATTGAACAGTTTAACAAAGTAAAAGTGAAATGTATTTTCAATGTCAAGCTTTAATTTTATGCATAATGCCTACATATCTGTGGATACATTTATCCTGCTATAGGACTTTCCAGACTATAGAAGCAGAACCCAGTGACTGATGATGTTTGCAGTTTTTCTAGTACTTGAATAGGAAGCAAGCTGTATAAAGATTTTGACTGGAAGCTATGTGGCTCCACTGTCCACCCCCCAAAAAGGCTAGAGTTTTTTAGGTTAGGTTAGGAAACAGGAAACACAACATCTTTTTCCTTGGGCTAATGGGTTTGGTCATGGAGATTCCTTACATCTTCTTTGATGACTCATGACATTTCTTTCAGCCCATTCTTGAGTGACAGTTTCTACCAGATATTGTGCATGTACAAGTGGTGTTGCTGACAGTAGGTGCCTTCACTTGCTGTTGATTTCAAACTTGGGATCTGGTAGTGTCTGTTTCTTTCACCCCCTATTTTGACAGCCTGTTTTGATGTTGAGTGGTAAAGTACTGCAGTCTTCATTGTTGTTCAGTTCCTTTGCACATAGTCATAGTCTGTATAAACTGACTAACAGTAGTAGTAGTGGTAGGGTGCTGCTTCCTTGCAGCACCTACCAAAGTGTGAGCCTACCAAT
>NC_049980.1:7180351-7184192 GCF_000003815.2 Branchiostoma floridae | reverse complement strand
GCATATCACATGCATTAGCATACACATTCAGTAGCATAACACATGCAGTAGAATAGCGCAGTGCAGTAGCATAGTGCATTGCTGTTGCATAGCGTATGGTGATCCACTACAGTCTGATGAACCCGCGTGCAATGCAAGTGGATCCGCAGCAGATCCTACAGTGTCGTGTGTGTATGACAAGACCCTGTCGTGTGTAAGCACACATTGTCAGCTGATGATGATGATGACAGTGTCACACATCCATTCACATCCAAGTATTCCCTTTCACTCAAAATGTGCATCTTCTTTACAGACATATCAGATTCTGCGTAAGTCTTTCTTCAATACAAATGCCCTCATTTGAAGATTGTAACTCAAAATATACTTTCACGTTTTGTTTAGTGTATACTCATACAATGTACATATAAGCATACACCTTGATGACAACTTTGGATGGCATTTAATGTACAAGTATGTGTAGTTACAGTCTATGAAGAAGATTATGCACAGTAAATATTTCTTGTCATGTGTGTTATAGAGTTATATCTGAGAGTTAACTTACCTGGAAGTCTTGTGCTTTCTGTGATCCGGTCTCGATCACAGGAGTAGGCTTGGACCTGAGACAAAAAAGAGGACAATTTTGTTAACATGACATTCATCGAGTTACTTTTTATCAGGATTTTGACGGTGCATTTTGACATACGGTAACTCTGGTAATAAGTTTCTCCTGGAACAAAAAAATGCAGTAAGTTGCTGCGATATGCAACTACACAAAAAGTTCTCAAAGAACATGATTAACTGTCTTAATGATCATAATGACTCCCATCCGGAGTAGGAAGGCCAGTAAAGTGTAACCTTGAAAAACCTAGTAAAAAGTTGATAAAGGAAATGAAACCTTATTGATCCTCAATCATAGTGTCCTCTTCTTCACCTACATTGTACGTACAAACCAAATCCCAGTTTAGAACCGGATCAAGAAATAGAGAGTTAACATGGCTGAGTCATAAAATCTTTATTGTACATCATATATCATCATTCACTTTCTGAATCTTTTCTTCTTGACTTTGCCAAATCCCAATGAAAAGTTACTGTATCTCCTTGGAGTACCAGTAATACATCTTTCTCTGTCTAATTCCAATACTTGAATGTGATCCCCTTTTCAGACTTTCCAGGTAAAAGGATTGCTACAAAGGGAAACAAATCCTCTCCAGTTGAGCTTTGTGAAGCATCTCCTGTTCAGGCTGTATCAAACTTAATTATGTCATCAACAATGAGGTTTGCATGGTGGAAAACTTTTCTAATTGGAATTTTGGATGAAGAACATGACACATCTCAATGTCATCCCTAACCTCTGTATGAGTTGAACAAACGCAAATTCCTGTACAGCATTTATGATCTGTCATTTTCCACTTGTCAAATATGATTTCAGAACATCGATGCTTTCCTAATGTTGCCCTCGTAGCCCTCTAAGGTACAGGGCTGATTAAAAAGTCTTCTCATCGGGGATGATACAGAAAGTGTTAATTCCGAGCTGTCATTTTTCAGGAATTAGTATCCCATTGTGAGGCAATGACTGTCGAGTATGCAAGATTCGGTTTGACAGTATCAAAGCTGACATTATTCCCCGCTGATTTGCTTGCAGCGTACTTCCTGCAAGTAATGTGATTTTCGTGTCTGTGTTATAACTTGGTAAAAGGCTTTAGACTTCTCTCATTAAATATGGAGAGGGGTCTTATGCAATACCTGTCATGTTGTTAATCAGTGCTCTCCACAGGGATTGAAACTTTTAAGCTACACATACATTGTTCTTTCAGCATACAACTTAGCACTCCTACATGTATGCCATAGCCAACATGTAACGCTAGTTCAACTTTATCCGCAGGGTAACCTATATCGGATTCCATTCTTTTTAAAAACGAGGTATTTGTGGGAAATAATAAAAACGAGGTATTTGTGGGAATATACATGTAAAAACGAGGTATTTGTGGGAATATCAAGTAGAAGGACGGTGTTTTCAAACTGAAAATATTCCAGTTTTAAACCGCTGTCCGGGAATTTGAAATCCTTAGATACCCTGTTTATCAACACAACAGATATAGGTTACCCCACGGATAAAGGTGAACTAATGTCAGGGATCATGAGAATGCATGATGTGTTCTTGGACTTGTCTTGCTTTAGATGTTGGCATTTCTCCAGGAATAAGATCTCGAGTTAAGTTTGAGTAACACATAGCATACCATTTATTCTGATTCCTTATCTGTTTCCAGGGTGGCTCATTCAGTAAATGCTAAATTGTTCCACTGTGTATCCAACTGTTCTGAGACAGCACTAAACTTTTATGAAGGCCAGTAAAGTGATAAAGTAGGCCGCTGGTTGTAAAATTATCAATGAATATTACTATATAGCAAATATTGAAATAAAAACATAACATTGCTAACTTTTAAAGTAGATTTAACTTACATCAATCATAAATGTAGCGTGCAATGACACTTTGACCAAGTTCGTGCTTTCCTCCCTTTGTAGATGTATGCTGGGTATGACTACATCCACGAACCAATTTCCGACGTCTTCACACTTCGTGACTTGGCAACTTGCATTGACGTCAGCGACGTACAGGGTCAGACTAAAGGCCAAACACTGTCATGAAATATTTCATCACGTCCCTGCGGCTTTGGCTTAGCAGGTACAGGCTCCCCGGGGTAGGCAGAAAACTCTCTGTAGGTTTTAGTAGAGCTGACATAAAGCTTGGGTAATGGCCTTTTTTTCTGTGGCTTTACGACTTAGAGATCAGGTGCTATATCTGTTACAGTAAGCCTCTGTGTTTATGGCATTGACTCATATTTTTCAATAAAAGTATCCACGATAAAAATCCACCATACCATTCTCTGATGTTGAACGTTCCTTTGACAGAATCTAAGGACTAAAGCTAGCACAATTGTGCATATCCCCTCTTACGATGATTTTATATGACTGGAGTCACAGGGGTCTAGCCAACAGACTTTTTACAATTACATCTGAAATACTGCCATGTCAGAACCCACATTAAAGAGGTCTGAGTTTGTTGCTGTGACATACGAGTGTAATTAACGCTAATCCTGTAGCATATTTCTTCTGCGAACTACTTTGGACCTGAACAAGCTCAAACTAAAAAAAACTCAAACAAGGTACAGTCAAAACTGCACATGAAGACCACTCAGAGGACCGATAAAACCTCATTTGTGGGGACAAGTGGTCAGATTCTTAATATTTTGGCTATTAAAGGGAAAAAGAGCTGAGGGACCATCAAAAACTGGTCAGATTGGTCAGGTGACCCTTATGTAGAGGTGGTCACTTGTACAGGTTTGACTGTATATCAATGGCCTGGTGGTCCTAATGTAGAGGTGGTTACTTGTACAGGTTTGACAGACTATATCAATGGTCAGGTTGTCCTTATGTAGAGGTTGTTACTTGTACAAGTTTGACTGTATATCAATGGCCCGGTGGTCCTTATGTAGAGTTGGTTACTTGTACAGGTTTGACTGTATATCTATGGCCAGGTGGTTCTATGTAGAGGTGGTTACTTGTACAGGTTTGACTGTATATCAATGGCTATGTGGTCCTTATGTAGAGTTGATACTTGTACAGGTTTGACTGTAGAGGCATGACAGGTGGCAGTTGACAGTAAACTTTCTGCTTGATGCACTGTCATGATGCAATGTTAACAAGAAGGCCATTTCATCTAGTTATGGCCTTGGTGATTAACTTTTTGTTGCTGTTGAGCCTGACCAACAAAGCGTGCTGCTCCCTTCCCCGTGGGTAGTATATTGCACGAGTTGCTTCACAATGGCACCGTTCGGGGCCAATCTAGCACGATAACGGTACC
>NC_049980.1:7033698-7180251 GCF_000003815.2 Branchiostoma floridae | reverse complement strand
TGAATTCGATGTAAATGCCCATTTTGTTAACCATCGTAGGTAGCTTCTGGAGCTACTCTGTATAATCTTTTTACCACGAAAAGCTCTTCAATCTGGAGTTACAAACACAAACTGAGCAGGTAGCTTAAACGAGTTTGTTCTATGCAAGGCCGCGAGGCCACTTTTAGGCACCCAACTACGTGATAGAACTAAAACAGCAGCTCTAGATCTTTTCCTTAAATCAGAAACATCATGATTGAGACAAGCACGACTCACTAAGAGTAAGGACTAACTGGCCAAATAGAAGAAGTACAGATTACAAAGGCTGTTCGGGAAGGTATCCTACTTGGACCCTGGTGGTTTTGAATCACTAAACCAAGGACCCCTACTACTTTCGATAAGTATAATAGGTTCCTTATTGTGCTCAAGATGTGGCTCTCAGGACCTCCATTTAACGTCCTATCCAAGGGACGTCCCTAACTGTGAATATTGTGAATATTATTGCACTGACATTTATTTTAGGGCTGCCCCTAAGAAATATGACTAAAACGGGGAAAACCCCTACCGTTCCAACTGTTTTCGATAAGTAATAGTAGGTTCTTTAACATTCTCGGAGGTGTGGCTCTCCTCAAACACAGGACCTCCATTTAACGTCCTATCCGAGAGACGTCCCAAAATGTGAATATTATTGCACTGACATTTAGGGCTGCCCCTAAGAAAGATGCGAAGTTCACAGTCTACCGCATTCATTAGGTCTATAAACAGAATTGGCGCCGGGCAGACTTGCAAAGTAAAAGAAATCCCAGCTCTAATACATTATAGGATACCTGAAGGTTTACAAGTAGATGATCTGACAACGCCCACCAAAAATATGACATATATAATATTAGCAAGGAACGAAGATGTTGTTGTGCATGTAAATGAAGTCTACCTCTAAAACTAAAACTACAAGGAAAAAGTTCTAGACGGCTATGTTCCTCTGGAGCAACCTAAGTATCTGTCAGTTTTTTTCTTTTGTTACTTTGACTTAGTTGGAAGATGAAGCCTATTTTTGTATGTTCAATTTGTAGTTTATGTAGTCATGACAGAAATGTTCTTTTTAATTATAGAGAAGACAGCAAGTGAGTAAATTACCAAGAAAAGTGCAGATCGCTATGTATGCAGTTCACGTCTTACACACCTACTTTTCCAAGAACTTGAAGTAACGTGTTACATAGTCTTTAGAGGTTCTGTTTAATTCCATGGACCTTTAATTACAGAGAAGACTGGAAAAGTTAGTACGTTACCAACAAGAAAAGTGCAGATCGCTATGCATTCAGTCCACGTTTTACACACCTACTGTTCCAAGAACTTGAAGAAGTAACGTGTTACATAGTCTTAAGAGGTTCTGTTTCAATTTCATGGACCTTTGATTACAGAGAAGACAGTAAAAGTTAGTAAGTTACCAACAAGAAAAGTGCAAATCACTTTGCATGCAGTCCACGTCTTACACACCTACTATTCCAAGAAAAAACTTGAAGTAACCTATTCGCAATCCATAGTCTTAAGAGGTTCTGTTTCAATTCTATGGACCTTATCTTCCCAGTGGCGTATCACCCCTCAGGGAGCAGTGATTCATGGAGACCAGGGTGTGATCAGTCCCACTTCCACATCCGCCGATTCGGGGAGATTTGACAGTACTAATGGCCTACTACGTAGTGTGAAACGACCTGGAATCTGAGGGACGACTCCCGTTCATTTTTCTCCGTGTAACTCGCTGTAAAGAGTATGGCGAAGACGGTTGGGCTACAGACCCCCTTGCACGTACTGTAATATAGCACTGTTTCTGTAATACTACCTTCAAGCTTCGCTAAGATGTTTAGATCACCAATGGCCCCGTAGCTAAGAAACCCTATAGATGTAGTTCTAATAAAGAATAGACTGTCAAGTGTCAAGTTTAGAAACTGTTTTTTTTTTGTGTCTTCATAACTTTGACGTTTTACACACACAATAGTAACGCGCGCACACACTCACACACACACACGCACACATAAATACTGTTTGGTATTAGAAGAAATAACTAACATTGTAATACTATGTCAAAGAATTATGCTAGCCCTTATTGTTACATTAACTAGGATGTTAAGCTTTATTCTATACCTTAATTTTGTACTTTGTGTAATAATTGTTGCCATACATTGTAGCGCGTACAATTGCTTGCAATAAAGTTATTCTATGTAAGCCCCACTAGCGCCTAGGCACACAAGCACTTACGCACACACACATAAGCAGAGAGAAAAACACACACACATAGAGACACATACAGCGCATGCATGCATACAAATTTACTACAAACATAGAAGCAGCGACATCCGCATTCTGACGCTTTTTCTGACGCAAACACAAAATAACGAGGCAATCTGTATGCGTCTGCTCGCAGGCAAGAGAGAGGGCCCCTAACCAGGAAACTCATTCCATGCAGCGCACGCCGGTTCACCTGATGGTGTATGCTACACGGATGAAGTATCAGGTGGACTACTTTGCCGAGGGCAAGGGGTAATAAATCAGAACCAAACTTGGTGAGCGAAGATGAAAAAGCAATTATGAAAGGATCAGCGACGTTATACTGCGTGCATGTGAAAATAAAGGGAACACCACACGATTAGTAGCGTGTGGATCCGGAGTGTTTATGGTTGCCGAGATTGCTGACATTTGAATGAATGAATGAAAGGATTATTAATCTCTATCAACCAGGTACATAGCAGCCGACGGCTGAATTGAGCACCTTTGATTATACAAATAACAACATCACAAAAATCTTATCGTCTTGTTCATATACATTGTAATCATTGCTATTTTTAAAACACAATAGGAGCTCAACTTATGAAGAGAATCGTCTGATTGCCAGTTTGATTAAGAGGTGTGAGACAGAAATTTCATTCTTGAAACTCTTGACAATTTTGAATCAGAAGAAAGATTTATACTTCCATATCTGTCTAGGAACACATCCCTTCTGAAGCGTGTTATATGTGGGCTTTATTGTGACATATTCAGTAGCCACACTGTACCAGGCCAAAGGCAGGGAGTAAGCCTACATCATGACTAGGTATTTGAACATCAGACAGGGGATTTAGTGTACCAGGCTTGATAAGGAGGGACTGGTCTGGGGCATGTGAATGAGTTAGGCTTTGCCCTTTCGTAGACTTGCGTAAGGAACCCCCTTGGCGATCCGTAGTGGCGCCAAACCCACAACGCGTTTTTTGAATGAATTATGGTTTATGTTGTATAGTGATGTCCTATAGCTGCTGGGATATGCACGGGCAAACAAATATAAAAGTTGCAAAAGGAGTACAGAACTTCCAACGCTAGTCTAAAACACGTTTTACTGAAAACTGATCGCGCCTTGTCATTAATGTTCCAGCTGGCTACCGATTGATGCAGGTGTTCCACAGGGGTCGTTTCTGGGCCCACTCCTTTTTCTAGTGATACGTACGGCTTCTTCTCGTCTCTATGTGATGTGATTTTAGAAATATGGGTTGGAAGGGGTTTTTCTAGTATAGTATTGTGAACGCGTAAAAATTAATTTTTAGTCAGAGATTCAACTTTCATATGTCCTTGGAAGCTTGTCGACATTCTCCTGTCTGTTTAAGATTTCAGCCATACCCTGTGGGATATTTCCTTGATATGATAATTAGGCTAGCCCATGAGGCGTCGCCAAAAAACTACAGCATTGCATACAAGAAGCAAAGCTACCAAAAATTTCGTATCCTAACAAATATTGATTTTCTTTCGAACCTATTTCTGTAGTTTCTCTTTGAGGTCCAACAAGAGGTGTTAAGTTTCTCCGGTGTCAACTATGCAAGATCGAAACGCAGTATAGCCGGCTTCTTTATCTGTAACTCTATAGCCTTTATAATTGCCTTTCAGCATTACAAACCAGCTTCGTATGCACACTGGTTACTAATAGAATACACTGATCAAACGACCCGTCACATTTAACCTTTTCACATCTAGCTGCATGCGTACTAACGAGCAATCCTCCACAGTTCGTCTTGGCAACGAGTTACAGTCTACGATAGTTCCGGAGCAAAGCTTATTTTCCACCACCTCAATCCTGGGTTGACAACTCTATTACTACTTGAATGCACGACTTGAAATTTTTTTAGTGTTTTGGACTTCTACATGGTAGTGTAAGTTAGGCCCCACCAGGCTTTTCTACGGGGGTACGGGATCGTAGAATTCGGGAAAGAAATAAGCGTGTTCCCCCTCCGAAGCGGCCGACCATTTCCTCTGGTAGCTGAACTCCCCTGGCAAATTATTCTGATTCTTGTGGCGTCGTGTGTGGCATACCTGGTAGAGCGTTCCGATCGGAATCTAGAGGTCCTGAGTGCCCCCGATTTTGTGCTCTTGGGAAAGGCACTTAACACGACCTTCCTCACTTCACCCAGGTGTGAAAATGGGTACCTAACTTCGGTCGGGAAGGAAATACTACCTTTACTTTCTGTCTGAATTGTGTATGTGGCACTGTTAATACAAGTTACTAACTTGAGTTCAGTGCCTTATTGTCCTCGTCCGTCCAAAAGCAAATTAAGAATATATATTATTCTGCCAGCGTAGCTGGTAGAGACTAGGTGTAAGTACTGTGTCCAATCAGACACAGTCCCCTGACACACCGCCCTGTTCACGGTGCTGAAGCGGCTTCCCTCACCTCCTGCCCCGTTAGCCCCTATCGTCCCTCCCGATCTCCCCCTCACCAGTCCCCTGACACACCACCCTGTTCACGGTGCTGAAGCGGCTTCCATCACCTCCTGCCCCGTTAGCCCCTATCGTCCCTCCCGATCTCCCTTCACCTGCCCCGGCGCCGCGTACCGGCACAGGTGATGACGTCTGCCGTGAACTTGCCATGACCTCCGCCGTCCCCGAGGATACCCGCACGCAAAGGTTACTTTGTCACGTCTCATACATGTCATCCGTCATTTTCCGCGCCTCGTTTTTTTTTTATACCAAATTACTACTAACAGTAACACAGGCAGTACGAAATGCTCTCATGGGGTCACGTATGCTTCAACAGAGAAACCAACAGAAATATTCTGACTTCAACGCAAACATACATTTATCGCTATACAGCAGAAGCCGTTTAATTGCACTCCCCATTTGCTAGCACATTTTGTGTAATTATCCGGATGGTGCAACAAAGCGAAGCTATTCAGGTGGACCGCATCACTATGGGACTTTGGGATTCAGTGCAATTAACAAAAGTGTGCAGTAATCCGTTGTGCAATTAAATAGCTTCTACTGTATATCTAACCGAACTTTCCTGGACATAAACCCTTGAAGCTAAAATTTACAAATCTGAATACGACACTGTTTTAAACTTTGTATTCCACCCTAAAATTCCCAACTCATATACTGTGGCATAATTTGTTATATTGTACCTTGATTTATCTTTGCCAATTTTAATATTCACTGATATTGGTATTAGCTCCTTGCTTGAGTGCATTACGTCTGTGTCTTGGTGCTTTTTCTTTGTTGAGAAAAATAAGAAATATTTGACAAGAAACTTAGAGGGGTAGATATTTATGTGGTGTAGGCTTGCTAGTGGCTTTCTTGAACTGAAGAAATGTTTTGTTACTGTATGTACGCTGGATACGTAATTACGCAACAAACTTACGCCATGACGCAGTTTCAAATCCTTCATATTAAGTACATACATTGTAAAAGACGGGCCACAAATCCATACATACGGTTTCTTACTGTGGCATAGCAGCTGCGTTCAGGTGATAAAACATTGGCGATATAAGATACCCAATGAATAGGAGTTATCGAAGTTATCTCGTTTATGGTTGAGGGGAATCAAACGACAGAATACCGATTGCAAATACTAGTATATGAGGATATCCATTTTGCATTTTCAATGTATGTTGATGTGTCTTCTTATTCAAATGAAATTTCTCTATATTTGTATTTATGTTTTTGAGAAGAGAGTATTAATCATCGTCAATAAAAGTGTCAAGGAAATAAAAGACAAGTAAGAATGTAAGAGAAATGTAATAAAGTATATGATACAATTTTACACTTTAAATCCGCGCACAAAATAATCAATTTTCCCTAACCAAGACGGGGGCCGATACAGACTTCCAGACACCTTTGACCCATTGCTGACGTCACACTTCCGGTCTGGATGTGAGTCATTTCAACTTGAAAAGGATCAGAGGACTGACAGAAAGCTTGTTGGTAAGCGCTTTATTCTGTGCACGGATTTAAAATGTAAAATAAATTGTTTCATAAATCCATAATGTCGACTACCTTCACAGATTAACTTACATTCAAGTAATAAAGGGTATTTAATTATTTTCCGCCGCCAAACGAACTGATTTGTAATTTGGATCTCAAAAAAATAGCAAGCAGAGAGAAGAAATTGGTGCCTATAAACCCGACTTGGTGCTTGAAATCATTACCCCTCACTCGCACGTCAACTGTTAAAACGAGCTCTCCCAACCTGACCTTCTAAGCCCGTAAACTGTGGTATAATCGATGTAACAGATGGCCTAGGACCGTACGTGAGGCCGGGGGAAGGTAGTGTTGAACGGGCGGCCCTACCTGATATTTTTCCGGGGACGACTTACGGAGAATCCGACTCATAAGGCCAATAAACCAATTATACTATGCGCTATTACTTTTACTGTCTATATGATCATAAACTACTTTCGTGAAGGGAATAGACGTAAAAGTAATGGGTTTCAAGATAGCTACATACCAATCCGTGTACTTAATTTCTTGCTACATTACTACAAGGACGTGCAAAAGCCTTAAGTACCATCCCCGCTGTTTTCTTTGTGAAGCGCCATCAACACATTGCTGAGAGAATTACTAATTGAACTTTTCTACAGGACCCTATGTGGAGACAAGCAATTAAACTTATCACCTACACCGAGGGATTCTATCGCGATGAATGGGATTTGTCATGTTAATAGTGTTATCATTCCACAAGAGTTTAGCCCCATTGAGATCATTTTGCGTGTAATGTATCGCTGTATCTGTTGAAGAGATAATATGATCATTTTAGGGTCGTCATCCGCAAGCCATTTACCGGCACTTGCGTGGATCCTACTACTCACACGTACCCCGCAGAGTTCTATCTCAAGGCCGTTTGCTGTTCTGTCTTGATGCACTTAATTTGTCAATCTTTAACAGCCTGTGTCTCTTGGCAGCTTGACTACGATTAGAGATAATAAGGATCTTTATTGTGCACGCTCATGCCCGGAGCCCGCAAGGGAACACACACGTGTACGATAATGCAAGAAGATAAAAACAATTCCTATCTATAGATTTCTCTAATGTTTCTGTTTGTATTTGATTTATTGGGGAGTTAACTTTTTATGTGAATTCGTTGGCTAATGAAGAGTCCCAAGTTTTTAATGACAAGTAGGTTTTGTGATTTTAGTTGAAAAGTTGTTTAAAATTTTTCTAAAGAAAAATTACGTGACTGTCACTGATACACTCGGACTCAGAAATATAGCTTTGTACTATACTGAAGCTTTCGTATGGCATTTATAGGGGAAATGCAGCTCCTAGCCAGGGAATCACTGAAAACATTTCTGGATTGGAGCACCAGTGAATATCAGTCTTCACTTCATTTATTAAAACTAATGTTTTTGATTAAAAAGTTTGGATTTGCGAAGATATTCATCCGTCGAAGCCAATACCCAATGCTTTTCTGGAGTTCAGACCCAGATCCAATACCGCTGTACGTGGTTGCTAAGAGTCTGCCATTATTCCAGTCGTTCCAGTCTGATATCGTTAGGCTCTGCCGCGATAGTCAACCCTGAGTGTGAGGGTGTCCTGATACGACCGCTCATGATACATAAACATAAACTACACATGATTGAACAGAAACAATGTAATAGAACCAGAAAAGCCAGCCAATAGATGAGTTGATATGGAGTTCAGATCCAGTTCCAATACCGCTCTACGGGGCTGCTAAGAGTCTGTCTGCCATTATTTCAGCCGTTTCAATCTGATACGACATCTCGTGATACATAAAAATTAACAAAATTAAACAGAAAGAAAGTAATAAAGAATTGAAAATTCTCCTCCGTGCCCGCCAATACATAAGTTTATATGGAGTTCAGCTCCAGTACAGTTCTACGGGACTGTTGAGAGTGACTGCAAGATTGAACAGAAAGAAACGAAGAAAAACAGACCTTTTTTAAGCTGCTCATCTTTGCCAGTCAATAGTTAAGTTTATATGGAGTTGAGACCAAGTTTCATATTCTCTTCGGCGCTCAGCTAAGAGTCTGTCATTATTCCAGTCGTTCCTGTTTGATACAACCTCCCCTGATACATAAACTAAACAAGATTAAACAGAACGAAAGTAATAGAAGTTTTTAAAGATGCTCATCATTGCCAGCCAATAGTTAAGTTTATATGGAGTTGAGATCCAGTTCTACGGGGCTCCTAAAAGTCTGCCATTATTCCAGTCTGATACCACCTCCCATGTAACGCCCACGCTAACGGTAGATCGATACAGAACCCTTCAGTGGCTGACCAGAGCCAACGCCATTACAAGGACGTCTCTCAATGATTACCTGGGATTGACAAGGGCCCCGTCTGAGACCTCCGGACCTGACATCCATATTCACACTTTTCTCATCGATTCAGATGGCCAGCGTCCAAAGTCCTAGCCTCCGTTGGTTGCAGTCTTCGAACTGGGCTGTTTTTTTCCTCGGCAAACTCCCTTTACCGGTATTAGAGAACCTAGCCAACGTTAAAAACCACAAACCAGCCCCCCTCTCTAAAATAAAAACCAGCCCCGTTCAAAGACTGCAACGGAGGCTACGAAAGTTCTCTCACAACATGGTGTATACCTCCGTTTCTGTAGCTCTGGGCCACACATGTACAACGCTGTGCAATCCCATCAGCATGGGGCTAGTACACTTGTAATGGTTTGTGTTCAAATTCCATATTCTTTCCTAAATTCTAATTGCTATGATGTTATAAAAAGAGAAAGCAGTGTGTACTAATTCGTAAAATGTTTTTCGTCTGACTCCGCCGGAGATCGAAGTCGTGACCTATTGAATGCAAGGCGAATACTCGACTCACTTGGCCATTGCACCGGTGGTCAGAGATGTTTCCAGAATGTTCTAAACTGTTCTTTTCTGTTCTATGCTGTTCTTTTCTTTTTTTCCTCTCTTAAATCATGGATTGATGGGAATATTGTACAATCTTGAGATAAAAGTGACTTAAGACAAAGATTGTGTACAAAATTTTGGCAAATTTAAGTGGTAGAGTAGAGTAGAGTAGAGTAGAGTAGAGTAGAGTAGAGTAAAGTAGAGTAGAGTAGAGTAGAGTAGAGTAGAGTAGAGTAGAGTAGAGTAGATTAGATTAAAATAGAATAGAATTGAAGTGAACAATAAAAAAATTATTTCTTGACATGTGGCATTGCTTTATTACTTATAAAGCCTTTGAAAGTGCAACTGCCAAAAACTTCGCTTCAAATAAAAAGGATTTGTGACTTCCCGTGACAAAGTGGGCACTCCTTAGTTCCTGATACAAAAACGTGTTGATTGCATCAACCTCAACAATATCGAACCTCAGTAAACGTGGTTTGGAATATCGACAGTGCGTGCAGCAGTTGTTAATGATAATGACCATGGCTTCCGACAAATATGCAGACTGATGGCCCAGTTCTATCCCACACCTGACTGCCGACCGTTCAGACTCGGTACCTTTGCGGTTATCTCTATTTTGGGTGTTTTGTCTGGTCGGGAAATAGCTTTACAAGGAAAGGCAGCAACAAAATTTGATTAGTATAATAGAATTGAAAGCCCAAGAGCTACAAAACAGTTGACCTTATATTTAGTGACGTTTCAGCATATTTCTATGGCATTGTGGAGTTGAAGGTGTTTCGATTTCATATTTGTTATACTATTGTTTCAAATAGACAAAAAAAAAACATTTTTAAGGACTCTGGTCCAATTAACATCACCGAAACAAAATTTTTGTTACAAATGTATCTGGCAAGAACTTGAATGAAACAAAGGCGTAAAGATGCTTTCCTAAGTTACAAATAAATGTACTTTTCTAAGGTAATTCACAGCAAAATATCACAGGAAGTAGTGTTACAAGGCGCCTTCCAGGCCAGTATAAGAATCAATACAAACACAATTATATTTTACAGTTTAAAAGAGTACACAGAGTGACAATGTCAAACAATATACCCCACACTTGAACTTTCAAGTCACAGAAGACACAACGGCAGACTCGTGCGTTAGAACCATTCCGCTGTCGCCTGTCTTTCTTTCCCACTCCTGTTACTGTCCCTCAGAATTTCTGAACCCCATGGAGACTCCAATGGTTGCGGACTACTTGATCAATATCCGTACTTCTAAGCACAAAACAGTTGTAAATGGAGACATTAGGGAGGCGTAGTGTGGAATACACGTAGGCTCTCTACACGCGTCTGTATGCTAGCGAACTTTTATACAAACGTTCATTAATGCATACAAACACCGCCGAATTTGTAGTGTATAGTAGAGTGAATTTATTCCTCAAGCTACCGACATATTGCACACTGCCGTCGTCCCTCAGTAAGACATTTGTAGCCGCATAGTTCAAGTTTTGAACTTTTATATATTCAGCCTGATTTGTAGTTTCCCCACGTAATAAGAGAATCTCTATTGATTCACTGACTCGTAGATCAAGTGCCTAATAACTACCGCCTCACGACACCAAGGGATGAGGCCAGCTGCTAATTGAGTTAGCACATCAAACCGTCAGTTCCGTGCAGCTTCAAATTCTCATCAACGCGCATGTAGGTCCGCTTGGGTTAGCCTCCGTTGCAGTCTCCGAACGGGGCTGATTTTTATTTATTTGCTTTTGAACAGACAAGGACAATATTGAAAGACACTGCACCCCAGTTAGTAACTTGTATTAACAGTGCCACATACACAGTACAGACAGAAGGTAAAGGTAGTGCTTTTGATATTCCTTTTTTAATACAATGATCTTTATAATAATCTTTATTTTTATGTTCCTGTCCATGTTGGCTAAATGCAGCAATTCAGTTGTTTTACCTGGGATACTAAAGACTAAGTACTATTACATGTAGTATTGCAATTGGATAAACAATACATCTGGAGCTATGCTATCACTATATCTGAATAGCATGTCAGTTCTATTGCACTCGGTTTCTCGTGTCCTAGAA
This sequence comes from Branchiostoma floridae, assembly GCF_000003815.2. Classification (NCBI taxonomy): domain Eukaryota; kingdom Metazoa; phylum Chordata; class Leptocardii; order Amphioxiformes; family Branchiostomatidae; genus Branchiostoma; species Branchiostoma floridae. The sequence continues at coordinate 7,169,087 of NC_049980.1, read as the reverse complement.
GCTGCCAAGAAGGCTAACTACTTACGAGAAGATGAATCACTAGAAGATAAGTAGGACCAGTGTCCAATGTTGCTCTTCAATATGTCTGACACATTCCATCTACAGTGATGTAGGAACACCGTCTATATTACCGTTTCCATCAGCCTTCTCTTAGGAATAGATAAAGGATGGCTTCTATCTTGGCAGAAAACCAGTAGCCGAAGTAGTAAAATAATTATGCTTTCAAAGAAAGACCGTTATGTAACGTTCTTGTTTCAAACAGTTCAAATAGCTTGGCTATCAAAGACAATGGTTGCTAATCCATCCCATTGGAGCTCCAGTTTGCTCCTCTGGTTTCATCCAATCAGAATGTGGCTTCTCCAACTGATTTTCTAAAAATGCTTCGCCTTCTAGCTTCTTTGAAAACATGGAGGCAGCATCGCCGACCAATTCCAGATCACATTCCTCACGACTCCCAGTCATAGTCTAGAGAAGGTCGGGAGGCCATGGCCAACACGTGTGACGTCAAGGTGATCTACTGATGTAATCCTAGAGTATCTAGCCAAACAACCTGATGTAATCTTAGTGTATCCAGCCAAACAACCTGACGTAATCCTAGTGTATCTAGCCAAACAACCACGGCCGTATAGGTGGTAAGCCCTATGAGCCTAAGTCAAAGATAACTAATTACGTGGCGTCAGGATGGCGAACACTCGCCACTACAGTCGCCTTAGAGAGGCGTCCAGATGACGTTGAAAGATCAGTGTAATCTCATTCTAACGACAAAATTAGCTTTGCAAAACTAAGTATAGCACGTTCATTGACTATAAGGACATCTTACGGCAATGTGGTCCTGTTTTGTAAAAGGCAAACTGAAATAAACTTCACAATGTCTTTTCAGTGTCAGCGATTGCTTGTGACAACAGTGAACCATTGTATAAGAAAACATTTTAGTAGCGATGAAAAACACCGCTAAAAGAGTGTTTTTTTCCTTTACACCACAAATCCCTTCTAGATGATTCCTGTGTGTGTGTAGGATATAGAATTCCGTTCGTTGTACCGCCTGTCAACTCGGCAACAAGAACTAATCCATCAACCACCGGTACCCTCTATCTGTGCTTCGCGTTCTGAGGTGCGCGGAAGCTGAACTAAACTCTCAGGCTTTTCCGCTGCGTAGGAGTGATAAGTAGCCTCCTACGTTGTCTCCTGAGGTCCATCCACGCCTCTTCCGTGCTCCCAGGAGAACCATTACAGACTGAGATAAAGACACGAGTTGGCTTTTCCTAATTGTGGGGTCCGTACGGGTCTATCTCTGCGATTAGTTCCCGTGACTCTGTGACATGGACATGTAGTTTCTGGCATAGGCCTACGTCACATTTCCAGCTGGGCAGACTTCGGGAACGAAAAGTATGGCATACAAGAGTAGTATAGACCAAAGACTGTGTGTAAAAGAGGCTCAACGACAACGAAAACGACATAGCACTACAGAATATTGTTTCATTTTGGCATTTGATGTTACATCTAAATAGTCAAACCTGCTCAAGACGACCACACAGGGGCCAGTGGTCGTTTTGGACAGGTGCTTGGTTTGAAGAATATCAACTCATAAACATGTATCCTTTTTCCTCTCTAAGGTAATGTCTTCCTGTAAAATCGTCCTTGTGAAAAGTCCTCCATAATTCATCACTTCTAATGGTTTCACCCCTGACGGTGTAACCTCTGATATTTCCCGCAGCCCAAGGGGAATATGCCGAGGCTAACTGTCATTTAACGAACAAAGTTAGCGTACCGTCTTTAGTATCCACAGAATAAACCAGACGGTGTAGTCTCCGAGCAGACGTGCTGGATGACAAAAGAGAAGAATTTGGCCAAATAGGGCCGAATAAGTTGTCATGGGTTTTCAATATGTACGTGTTCAACTGCCGTACTCTTTTCCAAATGCTGAGTGCTAAGCAGCGAAAGCAGCTTGTAGATTTTTTTCATGTCTTCGGTATGACTCGAGCTCACTACCTACCGAATGGGAAACATAGTTCAGCACTAAGGACAAGGAAAATGGTTCAGCACTAAGGACAGGAAACATTATTCAACGCCGTAGTTCATCAACATGGGCGAAGTAACGTAGTTCAGCACCAAGGACAGGGAAATAAAGTTCAGAACTAAGGACAGGGAAACATAGTTCAGTACCAAGGACAGGGAAACATTATTCAACGCCGTAGTTCAGCAACGTGGGCGAAGTAACGTAGTTCAGCACCAAGGACAGGGAAATAAAGTTCAGAACTAAGGACAGGGAAACATAGTTCAGTACCAAGGACAGGGAAACATTATTCAACGCCGTAGTTCAGCAACGTGGGCGAAGTAACGTAGTTCAGCACCAAGGACAGGGAAATAAAGTTCAGAACTAAGGACAGGGAAACATAGTTCAGTACCAAGGACAGGGAAACATAGTTCAGTACCAAGGACGGGGAAACATAGTTCAGCACTAAGGACAGGGAAACATTATTCAACACCGTAGTTCATCAACATGGGCGAAGTAACGTAGTTCAGCACCAAGGACAGGGAAATAAAGTTCAGTACCAAACTCATTAGGCCATTACATGCTCATACAGGTAATAACATCCCTTCTTAGGCTGCATCACGTGGTTAAATTACTTCACGAAATGAAAGAAACCCAATCAAGCCGAATGTAAGACTGCAATGAAATCTGCAGGAACACTTTCAAACCCCGCATTGCCGCACCGGTGCCCCAGGTGCATTGAGATACCACCCTCTCCGGGGGCGGTCTTTCAACACAGACACGAAACTCACAGCCCTAAATGAGAAGAATCATGTCACAAAAAAAGCCGTCAAATCCCTGGACCCCTAATTAAAGCAAGCACAGGGAGCCCAGATAGATTAATCATGTCAATTGTCAACCGTAGCTGGTTCCCAAATAGAAACAACCAGTGTGCGGGGGTAGTCAGGTGGGAGTCAAATAATACTTGTCTCCAATTAACTAGGAAATTCATTAGCTGCAATATATGCCCCCACAGCTTTCAAACTTTAAATTACTTTGCTCTTAGTTCGCAAAATCTTAGTTTTCTCCAAAGTTTTGGCTTCGTCGTTACGTGACTGCTGCGTTTTACGCCGCTGCGCACACAGCTCCTTCGCTGCGCACACACAGCTCCTCCGCTAAAATAGATTTTGTACCACGGGGCCTTCGTAGTGTTTGAAAGGTGTGTGAAAATCTTAGGTTTAAAAGTTTTCTTTAAAGTTTGGCTTCATCGTTACGTGACTACTTTTTTTTACGTGGCTGCGCACACAGCCCCCTTTGCGCGCACACAGCTCCTTCGCTAAAACAGATTTTGTACCAGTGGGCCTTCGTAGTGTTTGAAAGTTGTGTGGCCGCCTACACACCCATTACCGTACATGTGTCTTGGACATATCGACATTGTGAACATCTTGTAAATCGTTCAAAGGCGACTGGAGACGCATAATGCTTGGATTAGACGCATAATGCGGGCACTCAACTCGTGGATAATCTAATTCTAGCGTGGGCGGCTGAATAGGTCATCAGCACGGACACATATAAAGCCACGCAAAAATCAATCGCAATGATGACCACATGGAGGAGGGAGAGTCTTCTCGAAAACACTTTTATCTCAAGATTCCTAGCTTTCAACCAATCTCATATATAGCCTAGATGATCCTACAAATTCTCATAGTTTCTTCCTACTACGTTTCAAAAATCCCTGGATGCTGGTTGAAACATCGGACCGTTTCCAAAATCATATCCAGTTGCTTGAGTAACTGCTTTTTGCCACGTTTCTGTTACATTTTTATGACCCCTCCACATGATCTTTTAGTTCACTGCTGTGATTTAACTTAGATCTCAGTTTACTTCGACGTTTTCTTTATGTTATACTTGATCCACACCTATGTTTATGTGTTATGTTGTTTGATTTTCTGTAATTTTGTATGGAATCCAGAAAGAATAGAATTTACATGCAAATTCTAATGGAGATCTAAGTAACCGAACAAATAAACAAACATTAAACTCAAAACATAAACGTGCGGTAACTAACGCTAGATTGAGAGATGCTTGTCTGAAAGTATCTCATATGACTGATCTCTTAGCGTAAAAAGATCCTGCACCCATTTAAAAAGTCCCTCATGATGTATAACCTCATTTTCTCCTGCCTATAAACTTTCAAAGGGTAGACCCGTATGTCTAAGTAGCAAGTGGGCGGACTTTTGTTCGGTAAGATTGACGAGTGTGTTGCGGCGAGTGGGTGTCCAAGAGCTGATGGAGGTGGGGGTCTTTATCAGATAGCGTAACCAAACGACCATCTTATCCTCCAGATGTGTTACAACTTCGGCACGAAAGCACCAAGAAGGCTATCGATCTCTTCTCATTTTCTATCATGTAAGAAGATGTAAGGAATAGAAGATGCGAGTAAAACCTGTGAAAGTTTTGAAAACTAACACGATAACACGTTTAGATGGTCTGCAAAACTTGGTAATTTGTCTTTCAGTTGAGCCGAGGCTACAGTAAAACCTGTTCAAATGACCACCTCCAAATAAGGACTAACTGGCCAGTGTGATCACTTTTCCATCGACAGAAGCTGCAAAAGTTTTGAAAACTAACAAGATAACACTTTTAGATGTTTGCAAAACTTTCAGTTGAACTGAGATTGCAGTCAAAACCTGTACAAGGGACCACCTCTATGTAAGAACCACATGGCGAATGATATACGGACAAACCTGTAGTTGTGGCCACCTCTACATATGGACTGCCTGGCCAATGTGATCACTTTTTTGTGGTTTACCATTGACAAAAGTTTTAAAAATTTTGTCTATAGTGACCATTTTAACGGCCCCCTAAGTGTTTTTGGACGGCACTCTAATAAAGAAGTATAATTCTATTTTGTGCTACTAGATCATACTATCCATTTTGTCTCAGTGGAGGCGGCATCTCACATGTGTGTGCTAACATTTGTCAGCAAACAATCCCTCAATACGAAGGTTAATATATCCAACTAAGTAAGTAACTTTGACGCGTGGTAAGTCGTCTGAAAGCTTACACGCGCGCTTTGCACAATGTATGTGGACTTCTCCAAACCAAACTGACATTAAGTCTAATACTGCTATTGCTCAGGCATAACCGAAGTAGATATACTGTCCATTAAACCAGGTAAGTAAACGTGACTTGGACCGCGTAGGGTATTATTACCCGGTAAAGTCACGATACACTATTGAAGTTTCCGAGTGGAAGTCACGCAACTGTCCTCCTTTTCTATAAGAGACACGCCCTGATACATTTTGTGCATTAAATAGAGACGCATTTTTCTTGTATATACGGGACTTATGAAGGAAAGACTGGCATCTGGCCGATTATGTTATGACTATTCAAGCAAAGTAAAGTCTATATGACACGCCAACTGTACTGACAAATTTCTATAAAGCATGGAAAGATGTTAACACAAAGAAACAAGATGCTAGGGAGCCAGACCAGCACCATTTCCTCTTTACATCATAAGATCAAGACCATAGCAAGATAAAAGATACAACAACTGGATGTTCTGCTTCAGTACCAAGGTCACACACCAGGGGGCCTAAAATCGACATTGACCTTAGAAGTAGAAGTAAAGTAGAAGTAGAAGTAGACGTAGAGATAGAAGTAGAAATAAAAGTAGAAGTAGACGTAGAGGTAGAAGTATAATGTATAAGAATGTATAAGACGCCCACCTACTAGAATGTTGGATTGAAGTTGGCCGAAACTCTGAGTCTCTCGTAATTAGAAATCACTAGAAGTTGAAACCCGTCTCTCGATCAAACACAATGAAACCAGTGTGAAAAGTTCGACCATGAAGTTAGAATAAATGTTTTCACTCAGGAAAACTAGTGTAAAAAGTTCGACCATGGATTTGAAATAAAAGTTTTCACTCAGAAATAGTCATAATAGAACCATGATTTTTCTTCGTTAAAAGACATCAAACAGGGCTTCGTACGCCATTATAGGAAGGTATCAAAAACCTTGATCGCCCTACATAACATGACAGTTTTTCTATCTCCACCAGGCGCAATATCACAATTACGTAATTCGATATAGACCCGATATTACCATTAGGAGGGGATAATTCTGATACATTTCCAGTCCGTAATTGGTGGATCTATTGCCATTTTACCACAGGAAATAGATGACGACGCTGTGTTGGCTGGAGTCCAGGTCCGTATGGCTGCACACTACATAATCCTCTCCGCTCCCCCGTCAGCCGTAATCTGTTGTAGAAACTGGCGTAATGACGGCCGGCCCGCCTACGTACGTCATGGCCTCTAACACAATTATCGGGTAATTCTCGATAATCGAACGCGCTTGGCTGGGGCCTCGCAGGGGGACTACACACCCAGACCGACCGGGGAATTGTGGTTGTTGCGCATCGCAATATCACTTCCTGCCACTCTACTGTTAACGTGATTAGCATGTGAAAAATAAAAGTTAAACTGCTTCTTATTAAAAAAAAAATCTGCAACTGCAAAAACAGAAAGTAAGATAGACAAAAAACAATACCTCCTAAGAGTAAGTAGCCTCTTCTGCTGACCCCATGACCTGGAATGTCTGTCGTCAGGTCTGATAAATGGCTAGTTCTACCAACTCTGAGCCCTACTTCCTGTCAGTTCCAAGTGTCTGAACAACTTTCCCACTCACACCCTGCCACTATACTGACAGTAGCACTACTACAAACATACAAGAACGTGTAAAGAAACAGACACACCGGATATGTAACAAAAGGACATGCCGATCACGGGTTGTGCTAGACAGACCGCAATACAATATCTAGAGTAGGGCCTAAGACTTTAAAAAGCTTGTGATGTTGTGAATACAAGATGGGACTACGCCAAAAATAGTTACTCAAGCAACTGGATATGGTTTTGAAACGGTCATACGAGAAGATGGGACATTTTTAAGACTCGACACCAACGTATTGCTTTTTCAAATGTACGCTATAATGGTCGATAATGCAAAGTTTGATATCACGTTTATGTAGAATACCAAAGCATCTAATTGATTTTTCTCATGTTTTCCGTTGACCGTTTAAAGATTCCATATTCCCCACGGGGTGTCCGTGGTACTTGTACTTGAATGGATTGTTCTTTTCGTGTCGAAGGTCGATCGAAGTTATAGATATTTTCTCCAGTGTTACAAGGATGATATAGAAAGAACGTAATCCTTTGTATGAATGCAAATATGGATGATGGTGATAACGGTTTTCCTGTCATGATAACTTCCGGATCGTTGTGTTGAGGCGAGGAGAGCTGCGACTACAACTCGTGAGTCATCAATCTCTGTCAAACAAAACAGTCAAAACTTTTAGGTCTATTCATCGGAATGAATCTTGCTTTGAAGATATGTTTGTTTGTAGACATGATGAAATGACAACAGCAGCATTTGATCTGTACAGATCATGGTTCGAAATGGCCTGAGATACTGACAAATGCGTAGAGCGATTTTACCGTATTTCTGTTACATATAAGCGGATACGACTTTAAATCCGTATATAAAAAATAAAATCGGACACGGTGATCCGTAATTTCATGAAAGTTTGGATCCGACAAAATCCGAAATAGAAATTCGACAGATACCGGGCCACATTTTTCGTGTCTTACATAAATAAAACTGTGTATTTACCAAACACGCATTTTCGCGAAGTTTGGGGTGTTTTGCCTATGCCATCCAGAATGTTTCGTATTCGTTGCGAATATATTCAACACAAATTCTACACTCGATCTTTCCAGAAGCTTTTGCCACATCAAATCTCTCCAAAGCTCCATAAAAGAACTTCTCGTCCTGTTTTATTCCGCTTTTCAGTCCCTTTTTTTTTACATTTTAAGGCAGGTTTTTGTGTCAGTTTAATGCACCTATAAGATGCAACTTTCAGTCATCTTGTCTCCTAGACAGTTTCGGGTGAAATCTTCAGGGAGTTAACCAAGGCTCATCCAAAATTTATCGCACTCACGTGAACGGGAGGCAAGAGCTTCATTGTAAATTCCGCTTATGTAATTTTCCGCATTACGCCATACCCGTGTCCCAGGGGACAGGAAAACGCTTCCTGAGACGTTTTACTGTGGGACGACGCCCTTTTCCTGTCAGGGTTTTCAAAGCGCATCACAGACGCAATCTGTTCTCCCTGTGCGGACGGAGGGCACCACCTCAATTTCTAGTTTTAGGAGTTACGAATTGTGAAGGGAAATAGGTGCGGGAGGTTATCTGTCGTTATGGATATATAGGGTCACCGGCAGTACCTGTGCCATCCGCTACATGTCGCTTTTATTTCTCACACCCTATTGATACGTCGAGCTTTGTAATGCTTTGTTGTTGTTTTTTAAATTCACCAAGAAGGCTATGTTTTTGGTAGCTTTTCTTCGTTTTCTTGTATGCATGTATGTATTACGTATGTATTTTTTAGGTTTAGTCACATAACTCGATAATCTATGGATGGATTGTCTCGAAATTTGGTATGTGGCTGTCTTGTTGTATAGAGGAAACTATTACATTTGTCGGTCCCTGGCGGCTTTTCTTAGTATTGCAGCAGAAGGTTAGGTTTTGAAATCGCGCTATGCTGTAAAAGGCAGAGAATGATGCCAGCACCCAAGAGGTGTAGAAGCATTCCAGTCACTGTATGCATACAAAAATAATAAAAAAACGGAAAGGCGTCTGTTGTGACATATTTCTATATTTACTTTAGAATTAAAGATTTCTACCTTCCAATAATGATAATAAGTCACATGTCCCTCTGAATTTAATTGCATATTAAGGAATATGAATGTGGTCATTTAAAGCAAAGAGCAAAGAATGGGACTGAATTCACAATAGCACAAACCCCACCCTCATGAAAAGTATGGACAGAACGATACAATAACAAACGCACAAAAGACGCTTGTAACAGCTCTAAAGAATGAAACGTCATATGGCACATTGATACAGAACCATACATACGATCCCTCTACCCTACAACCCAGACCCTCGCAAAGTATCATGGCGCGGTGTGCATTACTCCCAATCAACAACAAAACTGGTGCAGTGAACAGGCTTCAAAATAGTCCACACCTCATCCCACCATACACCAGTGACTCTCTTTAGCGAAGTACTTTAAGTGTGCACACCTGCGTAACCAGGTGAACTAAGACATACAAAGCAAAACTTCTCCATAAAACACATGCAGAAAACATTATGTTGACGTTTAATAGTGCTGGTGACTTTTGGTTGACGTTTTTACGGACTACATACGTTATGTTTCCATTGTAGGTGTAACTATACTTACGTAACGCCTAGCATTCCTTCATACTACTAGTAACATGATGTCCCTGAGGGCACACGTGCTGTACAATGCTCCCCTGTAACCTTATATTCTGACGGTAAACAAAGCTTTACCCCGATCTTCTACAGGTCAACCACGGGTCATGTACTCCCCTAACGATCATACGGTACCCTGTGTCATAATTAAGCAATGTCGGCCCGGATTGGACGATAAAATGAGAGTTAAGACTCTAATGTCAATCAAAGTAACCTAAATTGCCAAACAGGATTTTCGAATCATGGTTAAGTGATTGATTCATCTTTTCTTTGCTAAGAATACCAACATTTTTTTTGGAAAACTTCTATTTTAAACAATAAGTATAGATACCGACATATAGAGGAAGTCGTAACCAAAGTAATACTTGAAGTAGCGACTCGTATTGCCTCATAGCCATGTAATGAAACCAACAAACTACGGAAAGTGTCGTTGGCGTCTAGTAATAACGGTAAATAAGGCCCCCCCGTCCCAAACACACCCCTTGTCATCAATACGAGGGTACCCGTCGATAATAATTACGTCATCTAGACATGAGTCTATGTACGTAATCTGTGTGTTTCTACAAATAGGTTACAAACTTTCTCAGTAACAAGTATCATCAGCAAAGGCAAAATATCTAAAAAGATATATTACATCTTTTACCACGAAAATATTATCGTAGAAGAGGTCATAGTATCAGTCATAGATATTATACGTTTTAGTCATTACTTATGCAAATGAGGTCATGATTTGCGTTATTCCTATCTATCAATTTTATTCTCGAACCATATGTACGGAGTATGAAATTCCTGTCATTTCGCACAATTGAAATATAATTTTTTTCGTATTAATAGAAATGAAGTTCTACTTTATATGATTATAAAGATACCTACATCAAGCACAGATAAAAAATCATGATTATTCATGAATCCCTTCCTGACTTATCCTGTTCCAAAGTCTGCGCCTTAAACGCCGTCTGCAGTTCCTAAAAAGAAAGATGACGTCACGAATCAAGTGTCCGTTTTCCACCCGTGTTCTTTTGTTACCTGCTCAAGTTGCCGGAAAGTGTTTGGGGCAACAGAGCCAGACAACAGCCCGGGTGAAGAGGGCTGGATCGATGGTAGTTAGGGCTGTATTCTCTGGTGTGATGACCTTTTCTGCTGTCGGAAATAGACTTGTTCCCAGCGTAGCCGACCTCGGAGTATTTCCAGACAGTTAGTTATAACTCGGACTGATAGCGGTTTTGTTCTCAACCAAATTTCCGTTTGGCAAGAGGCTAGGGTTTGTAATCTCGGGGGGGGGGGGGGAGGGATTCGAACCAAATTTCCGTTTAGCAAGAGGCTCCGTAATCTTGGGGGGGGGGGGGGGGGGTTTTCTTGGAAAAATTTTAAAAATTATGTGTTGTTGAACGTTGTTTTTAGGTGTGCTTTTTCGTGATAGTAAAATAGTGCCTTTATAACATATTTCAACCAAATTTCCGCTTGGCAAGAGGGCTGTAATCTTGGGGAGGGGAAACTAGGTTACTTCATATCGACACGGAACGTTACAGTTTTTAGGTCTGCTTCTTTGTGATAGTAATATAGTACCTTTATTAAAGTTTTGAACCAAATTTCCGTTTCGAGAGAGGCGCCGCATTCGTAATTTAGGGACAGAGGGAACTTCACATCGTCTCTGTGAACGTTTAAGTTGTCGGATGTGCTTTTCCATGATAGAAACGATGGTTTCACATAACTGCTAAAACAAAAGTTTCGTTTAGCAAGACTCCCCGTCGAGTGCCAACGGAAAATTTGTTATTTCATATCTTCTCGGAATTCTAATATTTCCAAGTGTGCTTGTTGCAAGTGTGCTTCTTGGTGATAGTAAAATTATGTTTTGAGATGACACGTCATTTTACCAAACTTTCATGACAAGATATGTGCATGCATTTTTGTAACGTGTTAGGTTATAGTTAACACCTAACAACTCACGGCGCCGCGGTTTTTATATCTTTAGTTTCACGCTCGCCTTCAATCAATATTGCAGAGGAGATGTCAACTTGTTGTATCTTGTTATCTGCTTCATTAGGTTGACATCTCCATCGCGTGGGTGACTCAACTTTCATTTGGTACCAATCAAGCAACACATCAGGTCTGATTTGTAGCTTTCTGGTTGACAACGCCGGTAACGCTGTTTTTAGATTAGGAAATTTGGTGATAATAAGAGATGTATTTAGAGGTACATGTATGCACGAAGAGATGGGTCAAAAGGTGTGCTAAAAATAAACGTTCGCATTAATTTTTTTTCAAAACGTTTTGACGAGTTTTGATTCGTCCGGCGGTTGTTCTTTTGTGTGTTTCGGCATTTTTGATGTTGAAGTCACACATAGTAGTTCTTTTAAAACTTGAACGTTGCAACCAAACAAGCTACTTCCCTAGGAAGTGTTTTCCAGTGGTGGTTAACTGTGAAACTTTAATACTAGTAATTTGGTATTATCATGAAGACAAAATTTAGCTTGTCCAGACGTTTTCGTCAAAATAATATCATTCTCGATATTTTGATATACAGCAGACTGTTTCATCAATCAGGAAAAATAAAGTAAGAATTAAAAACGATTTTCCACACTGTTGATAATGTAATTTCCTGAGTTTTGATTGGCTACTGACTGAAGAAAAAAAGATGCCTACAAAAACAGAATGTCTTTTCCCTTCGGGAAGATATAACTATTAACTGTACATTGCATATTGCTTGGAAGCGGGTGAATGTTAACGTATTGTAATGATACGCTCAAATTGTTATAAAATTCACTTCGTACTGTGCGTAAAAGTTTGTGGCCGTTTGCCTAATAACGTATAACCTTCAGTCGCTCTTCAAAATCATATTCGTCGCGCCGTTATTATAAGCTCTGGAAAATTACTTTCACTACTTCACTTCCCCACAAGCACAAGCCGATAAAAGCATTCTATTTTATGTATAATCGAGAAGAATGATTTTCTTTAACGGAAAGTTTCGTCGCAAACTATATCGGTACGCAGTAAAAATGGCAATTTCTCATGAAATTACGGACAAGTGGAGACGTGGGTGTACCGAGTACCAACATGAAGGCTTGGGAATTATTTGTATTAGAGGAGGATTAGAAGAAAAAGGGGCGAGCGGTTGAAAGGCATCATTTAAAGATGGGAGACCAATTACGGCCAGAATCTAGCCTTAATATGTCTATCTATCTCAAGCTTTTAAGGACACAGACGGGTAACTCGTTTTATGGAAGTCTGCATCGAATCATGAAAGCAGCAATAACGTGATTCACTGCGTGTAGGGTCATCGCAGGCATTGAATGAATAGATATACAACTGCATTGTGGTCTCTATGTGGTCGGTTTGTATATTGGGAAACAACTGGTAACGTTAACCCCTGCGCTGGTGTTGCCGACTATTCTTTACCTTTGCCAAGAAGGTTATGTTTTAGGGAACGTTCGTGTGTATGTGTGTCTGTGCATGGAAATTGAAAAGGTCCCTATTTAATCTCCTTGGTCGGTGTGTCTGCCTGTGTGTCTGTGAACACGATATCTTGAGAATTTTTGAATGGATTGTCTTAAAATTTGATGTGTGGGTAAGGCCTTCAGGACGATGTGATTTTGGGCCCACTAGTGGTCTGTCATGGTACTGCAGCAGAACGTCAGGTTTTGATATCCATTGTTCTGGACAAGCTATGGTCACGATTTTGGTTAGCACACAGCTCTTGTGGTCCGGAATAAATGACATACATTTAGGCCCTCTAGATTGCTGATCTTTTGAATGTGGGAATATGGGACGCGGTTGAATGAACAAACGATATTTTCATTACTCCCAGAGGGAGGGGGACATTAGTTCGGACGGTTCCCAACGGCCTGACGAGGCAATCGGGTGGGCTGTCTAGTGGGGAGTCAATCGATTCTTCATCTTCCCATTTTGTTTGCTCATCCCTGTTAAAACTGCGTGATTTCCTTCACCAGTAAATGTGCTAATGCCTACAATAAAACGTATTACACAATTCAGTCATAAGGCTGCGACGTTTAACAGATAAATCATTTTCATTCTCACTTATTCTTCTCATAAAATGTTGTGTTTTTTTGTTACCCAGTCAGCCTTGTCACACATGGTCACACTCTGTGAGATCAGTTGATGACTTGATGAGTTTATGAAGATCCACAATTAGCTTGGCAATTTACATTGTAGCTATTCTCCCTGTGGTCCCTATTAGCATACATAATTGCACAAAACAGCATGACACTACAGGAAAATAACATTCACACAAAAGCTGATGAAACAGATAGGCCTACATGGTTCCTTACACCAAGGGAAAATTCTGGTACACTTACAGCCTCACAATATCAAATTATTATGTGATATCTCTACGTTTTAAAAGAGATAAGAAAATGTTAGATGTGGCGGTTAACAATAGTGTACGATGTATTCTACAGAAATACCTGATGTTTTAGTTCATTTCTCATCTAGCTTAGTTTAAAATTACTGTATAAGTTTAGTTTTTCATTTTCAACTATTAGACCACATGTGGTCCTTTATGCATTTAGCCTACGGGCATGAACATGCAATAAAGATCATTGTTATTATTATTATTATTATTATTATTATTCCAGCTATTGAGTTCTGTACGAAAAAAAACTGTAGTTCTCTAGCGTTTCCCTCAAAGTTTTGATGATTGCACATAGAAGGTAAAAACGTAAATATCCTTTTTAAGGCCATAGGGGCAATAGGGTGTTATGCACTGTGTCTAGGGCATGGTATTGGAAGCCCAACCCTCTCCTTCCACTGTATTTTACCTCCCCAACCGAAGTCACTTTTAGGGTAAAGAAATTCGTTTAAAGTGTATTTCCCAGGACACGTACGGTAGGGATAAAACCAGTGACCCATCATGCTAGCCTATCCACGAGCTTGGCCAAACGATGCCACTAATACCATCTAAACGTGTCATAAAAAGCCCAACCCCCCTTAAATACGACTACGCAGTTGGGAACACTCGTAACGCACAGGTTTGTGATAAAACCATAAAGTGGAGAGCCCACGGCATCGGTTATGGTTGACACAGCTAACGTTCGATCGTTAAAAGCAGACTTTGCTAAAAAAACACTATCTAATGTTAGGGCTTCCTCAATACTACCAAACAAGCAGGTGGGAACTGGCTCACTTCTACTACTCATTCATGTATTCCCCCATCTTATCCATGAAAAGGTAAAGGTTTATCTCATATGTTTAATGACATTCGACTATAGGTCCAGACAACGATACAAATCTTCATGTTCACTGAACAAGACACTATAAGAAGTTAATAAAACTTTGTTCTCAATTTCCTTTATCGATATCGTGGGGTAATATATATAAATGATAAATTATATCTAACATGTCAGTGAGTGTCGACCAGTGATGTAGATGGCAACTAACGGTAAGCTAACTAGAATGGCAACAAGGCTACTGGTCTCCCCCCCCCCCCCAACGTCCCAAACAACTTACGCTGGTGTCGATGAAATACAGCACATGAGACTCTTAATCGCCATCGACTCGACTAACAAAAGTGTTATTTTTAAACTCTGATCGCTTGTTGTGTCAACACCTATTCCCACAATGCTTTGACCCACCCATATGGCATCTCGTGTTTCCGGTGTGGGCGGGGTCACCTACGTCCTAACATATCACGTTTTAACTTCACATTCGTAGTAGGGTCGTCGTACGGTCGTACGACTTTGATGTCGTTCAAGATTTTGAGGCAGACTGAGGTAGAACCAGCTGCCGAAAAGGATCTAAGTCTTTTTCCTTCACAATACATTTGCACGATGTTCCCAATAATGCCCTTCGTTTCTGATCGGAATACGACCGTAATACAAAACAATCTTTATTGACAACGACAAAAGTACAGCGACTTTCGTAAGGTCTACATGAATAACAACTACTTACAGTACAACTAAACACATATATATGGATATCTATAGGTATGGATACATCAACATAAAGGGTCTAGCATGTCATTTACACTATTGGTTCTACGGTATAAACAATCGTGAATATATTTGCCTACTTGTACACAATGTGGATTTTCGCCTCCCAGAATGTACTTGAATTTATCTATCGAACAGAGAGTAGCAAAGTCTTTAGAGCGAGCGGAAAGTAATGTGAACAGCTCTGTGCGTTTGTCATCATATTGAGAACAATCCATAACAAAGTGACGTTCGTCTTCGATCTCATTTGGGCAAAATGGACAAAACATCTGGTCACGGGTAATTTTAGAATATCTTCCGCGGCTTCTATATTTACAGATTCTTATCTTTGTAATTGCTCTACGAAGTTCGAAATTATGTACATTCGAAAGATACTTCTTTTGTCCGTATCTTTCCTTTAGCGTAGAATAAATGGAAAGTTTTGAGTTATTCTGGATAGAAGAGTGCCAATCTTGAATGTATATATCCTGTAAACGGAGTCGTAATTGGTCGATTAGCATACTAACATGATACAACCTCGGGTTTGTCCATACATACCCAAAACCATTATAGTTGAGAATGTCAGTTACGTGATTTGTCCAATCGTATTCACCGGAAAGTAAAACATCATGTATACGAACGTGGTCACACTCGAGGCGAATTTGTATCGAAATTGAGAGTAGTTCTATGCCTCTGTTCAATATTTACCAAAGTATAGGAACTTCGTGCGTACAACAACGAACAACTTCTATTGTGCAACCGTTTACATGTCTGTAGCGAGTTTTGTCACCTGAAGCCAAACACCAGAGTGCATTACATATTGATCTCCATTACTGCGAGGTTTTCTCTTTACATCACATGTTCTTCCTGTTTGGTAAATCGGCTCGACAGCAGGACGGCAGTGTGTACCATAATCCCTCGCTTGTCGGTGGATAAGCGGTTTACCACTTTGAGTAAGCTGACCCCAAATCCCCAAATTGTGAAAGCGTTTATCACCATAAAAACACTGCGAAATTTTCGATTGTTCATAATTCTAGCAACTAAAATATCGTAGAATCATCATCCTGACACCTACGGGTATGTTTTGAAATTGATTTGATAATTTTAAGTTTGGCGCGTAAGCTTTCGTCTGAATATTCTGAATCTTTCTACTAGATGCTACAACATCTGAGCAACTGCTGAGCGACCATGAAGAAAGACTCATAGTCCAACTATGAAATAAAGGGTCATACAAATCTGACTTTGGTCGCTGTGCGGTCACTCAGTGATCGCCCTCTAGTGGAAAGTTGGCGCCAACTGTAAAGTTGGACCTTATGATGAATTTTGTGGATACTGGCAACGGATCACTTCGATACTAGTACTTTGCACATCAGCAATATCAGCAGCAAGATATCACATAACCACATCCCTGTATACTGACAAGATAAGCCGCAATACCACAGTATTCTATATGTACGGCATTACTAAATGTCTATTCTAGATATCACATATAGTCTAATCGCATCATGTTTCATGCGTCATTTTCTGGGAATATGGCTTACTGCAATGTGGAGTTCACAGAATTCTTTTTCCACATACCAGTCTATTTCAGAACAAATTGTTTGGATTCAAAACATTGCAGATTCACTTTATGTGTTTCTGCCCTCATGGATGATACACACAATATCGTTTGGTGGAGTAATTATCGTTACCGTAAAATATGTGTGATTTCTGGTAGTTTCCTTGAATCCACGTTATTTGTAACGTTTACAACCTTTGCTATGTTAGGGATTGTCATCTTTGTCGTACGATCGTCGTACGATTTCAAAGCGAGAGAAACCTTTGGATAGTAGTACATGCATCGTACAAAATGCAACTGTCTTATTTTCGAAAAGGTCGTCCTACGACATCAAAAAGCCGTACGACGAGCTACGACAAATGTACAACCACTAAGTAACGGTTGCTCATTCGGTACATGTTCATGAAGATGAGGATGAGGTGCATGCCCGATATTTGATATTGTGTCAGGTATCCAGGCTCATCGGTCAAACAAGTCTTACGAACGTTGTTTCAATAACGAGGTATCGGCTCAGGAGGCATGAAAAGATCAAGTTGACAAATGATGATAGGCAACTTCACAAGCGATAGTCAAGAGCAATAACGTTTGTCTGTCGTTTGAAAAATCAATCAGGATTATTCAAAGACTCTGGGGTGCCAAGGAGATGAGACGGGATGCTGTGAAAGATATTGGAACGATAGACAGGAACGGCAGATGTTGCAGAGATAATGATATATGAACGTGACAGAGAGAAGCCGCAACGATATTGCTTCACAGCTGGAACCCCGGTGTAGAAAAGCCAAGGGTATACGTTCGTTCGTTCCTTGTAGTGCCTAGAGGCCTAAAGGCAGTTCATTTCCTTGCTTTTTCTGTAGCAGGGTATTTTGGGTTGCTAGCCCTTCCCCTTTAACGTGCTTGAGGCGCCTCCTCGAAGATCACCCCCCCCCCCCGGCCCTCATATTACGTCCCTTCCGAAAGACGGGTACAGTCCCAACTACGCATTGTAAACCCAGACTTTTCTTACCCATTTTTGAACCAGCGTCTCCTAGTTGTCAATTAATTGCTACCAACCAATATAGTTGGCACCAAGGAGGAACCTCCTTGTTGGCACCAAACGGTAAATCTACAAGCAGATCCTACGGTAGCATTAGATAGTATCAAAAGCTGGCAAAGGAGTGTAGCCGGCCTAGGAGTGTGTATTGGTCACCAAAGGATCTGCCGCAGAACGCACTGGTCAAATGCACGGTAGCTAATGCAAGCTCATAGGCAGGTTACACTCCTTTGCCAGCTTTTGTTACTATGTTATGCTGCCGTAGGATCTGTTTGGAGATTACCAAACGGTGTAGTTACCTACTTTACACTGTCAAAACTCGTCATACATTCACAGCTGTCACTGAGTAAATATTTACGCGTCTAAACGTCATCGCCACTGCGGGTGGTAATTTTCTCAGACAGACACTCTCCAGCTATCCACGGGGACCAAACGACACATACAAAGTTAGAGAGAGGGTCTCGACAAAAATATTCATGATATACCGCATGAAGATTTTCGACGTGTCATTAATATTCTATTTGGGAATCTCATCCATCATTCACCGTATTACCGTAAATCTATTTATTTTTGCTGTAGAATGGAATTTGTTTTATAAAAAAAAACACGTTACGGCGTTGAAACGACTGCGTAATTAAGTAGTAACACAATGGAAACATATATATCTGTTATCATGAATTTGGTGGAGAGCTCACCACGAAAAGGGTTAGAATAAAACTACCGCGAATGTTTCGATCTTAACAGTAATATCCCTTCTGTTGTCAACAGTGTTAAGAACAGCCACCACAAGAAAGCAGTGTACAGCGATGCCGCCTATATTCTGTCAACTAAGTTCTATAGCGCGTTTCTCTTGCGTGCTCTCTCTATTGTGTTTGTAAATGATATTTGCCGACAGCTAGAGAAGAGTCTAGAGAGGAGTGTTATGCCCCCATCTCTAGGGATAAGACCGTTGTTATAGAAACATGTCGGCAGATATAACGTTATGTTGCTGAACATTAGCCGAGTGCGTCCGGTAGAATTCCGAACAAGTTATCAGGAATTACGGATAGTTTTTGACGTTATACAGAAAGATTGACAACTGTGAAAATATAACGATGTATCAGAATTTGTACAAGCAAAATTCCATTTGGGTTATGATTTACTATAACAAGTTTTCCCGTTACGTTTTTCAAGTAGTTTAAAAGAATATGTCTGTCACAGTTTGGGATTTTTGCACACAAGCTCCGTTCTATACTAATTTTTTTTTTCACCCTAAAAGTTATCGTCAATTAACGTCAGCTCACAGAAAACGTTTCGAATTCTTCCAGACCTATGTCAATGGTATAACCCGCAAACTAAAGGTGGTATCTCACTGCACTTGGGACACCGGTGCGGCACTGTGGGGTTCGAAAGATTACTCAGCGAATTTCAGAGAACGATTTTTTTTAATTCGTGTATTTTGTTGTCTTCTTAGCCATACTTTTACGTATTCCGCAATATCTAGATTATAGAAAATCGGCGAAAATAACACAACAGTGCCACAGTAAACGAACTCCAGTACGTATGTTATTACGACAATCGCACGTCATGCAATGGAATAGCTGTACTGTACTCAGAAGCCGTTTCAACCTTTGTCAGTTTCATAGAACTCCGGAAATGCCTGCCGGCTGAGTGGCCTGATCCTAATGTATTATTGAAGAATGGATCATGTATGCAGTACTGAGCTTCTTTACTACTATATCATCTATGTCAGATGGCAGTCAACATCAAATACATCAAATGGCATTAAGGGCATCACGATGCATTTTCCTCTATAGGAAATTGAGGTGGTGACATTTCCATTATGTCCTACTGCGAACCTAATATCATCAGGCAAATAGTAAAAGCGCTAAGACCAGCAAATACTGCAAAACATTGGAATGAAAATGAAAATATTTTTTTCATGCAAAACAATAGATATCGCGGAATATATTGGAGTGTACATTGCTAGTATGGCCAAATGCTCTGATGTATGTTACATGTATATACAAATTCCCAAGGACGCGGTCTCATAGGTCGTGCGATCGTCGTACGATCGCTAACCTCCGCCATTTTGGAGGGAGGACAAAGGTGTATGTCTCCCGTAAAGTTCAACTGTGTTGGTACACAAAATGCTGTTTTGGATCCATGTCATTGGTTGGTTCTGTCATGGTTCGCTTGAAAATCCTATGGCATCAAAATCGTACGACGATCGCTAGACCTATGTGAACGCGCCCTAAATAACCCCACCCTAACGGAAACAACGCAGAATGTGAATAAAATCAATGTAAGAAAATAAAAGACAGGGAAAGCTCGACTAAAACACCCCTTGTAGACATCTTACAATGGACTAGTCCTTATCGTGATCGTCTGCATACCATCCGTAGCGAAGCCTTGTCAGATACATCCAACATACATATTCATCATGTCAATGATCATGTCTGGTACGAACTACTGGTACTCAATTCTATAATGGAATGTTCTAGATACGCTATTTTACGTAAAGAGCTATTCATATGTCTCGAATCAAGTAAAACAGATTTTAAGAGCTCGACGCTACAGACAGATTTGTATATATATCTTAAGATGTCACAACTCTCATAATGCAGAGAAGGCAAATATATGAAGGACTGATTTGTTATTAGAAAGAATACCGAAACTAAAGATTAGTCCTACTCTATTGTAACACTATATCAAAGATATCACTCCCTATTGTTATGTTGACTAGGATGTTAAGCTTCATTTTTTCTCTACCTCTATTTTGTACTCTGTGTAATAGTTGTTGCTATATACATTGTGCCGCGTACAACTGTTGTGCAATAAAGTTCTCTCTCTCTCTCTTCTGTCAGTGGATAAAACACTAAATGTATTACTACTACAAGACTAGGTGTGTTCTGCTGCGCTTATCGCAAAAAAAAATATTTGAATATGGCATCATCTTTTTGGTTTTGAATTTCTACATCAGTAACACCCCCTTCCCCCAAATAACCCCATCAGGGGCAAAGGGGGAGGGGGACAGAGACAAGGGCAAAGTAGGGGGGGGGGGTGATTCAGGGGCAAAGTGTGTTGGTTGGGGGGGGGGGGGTATGAACAGTTTTATTTTTTTCGGGGGGGGGGGGGGGGGGCTTGCCAAAGTTTTGTCCACTACTACATTTTGTACTAGGATCTCTACTCTTCTCAATATAAAGTGTGGTGGGCACATACGAATAATACAGTCATATCAATCTACACTTTTACATATATGCGGGTATGGGGGAGAGTAATTGATTATAATTACGTCTGTGTTTGTCTTGCTACCATGTGGCGGTTTAGAGGCCATTAGTCCCATTACCATAGCAACCACAGGAAACATTAACCCATGTTTACGTAAACCAATGAAATAATGCATGAGACACCAGTGCTGACCACATCAATAATGGACTATCGAACCACACTGTCTATAGAGAATAGATGAATAAAAAAATGTTCGTATCATTTCCCATATAGGTTGGATGTAATCTGACGGCACAGAAGTAATTTCGGCATAGAAATTGCACAAAACTAGTTTCGCAGACAAGGGTCGTGAAATGCGGAATTGAATTTGGAGTTTTTCATTAGAAAAGGACTAGAAACAGTGATCTTTGCCCTGTATCTATAATGACTGTAATGCATCAATACAGAGGTATGTATATTGCATCAAAGCACAGGTAAGCCATGGCTTTACAGGTAGTAGACCGGAACATAAGACATGGTAATCATGTCAGAGATGGATTATGCCCCCTTTCCACTAGACGGCGATCGCGGTGCGCTTTCATTGCGACCTAAAACGGATGTATGTAAACTTCGATTGCATACTGGGTATATCATGCAAAATGTAAAAGTGACACTAGAAATACAACAAAACACACAAAGCGTAAAAAGGTTGGTTTTTTTTTTTTGTCTTAACAATTCGTTGAGAAATCTGTCAAATTTCAGTTCGCACAGAGAGCGCGGCGAGATCGCCGTCCTATTGGAAATGGGGTATTCGCACTGTGGCCTCTCTGCGACCCGTATTAGATTTGTCTAACCCTTGACAACGTAATATGAATATCATGCAAAATGTATTCTCCCTCTGTTCTATTAACCCACATCGAAATTATCAAAGAAAGCTGGATAATTGGCCAATTCTTAGAATTCGTTGTTGATATATTCACAGGCATACATTATTGTTTACAACTAACGAGTTACATGTGAGAAGACGGTTTCGGAATAAGTCATACATTTTCTAAGAAAAATACCCCCACAAAACGTTATCCTGCCAGTTTTTTTTTTTTTTTTGCAACCTTTGTTCAACCTTTAAAAATAACTATTCGGCCGTGGCCGTTTTTCAAGAGGTCAAGGAAAGGAGGCGGGCTCAGTAGCCTTTTTGACGTAACATAGTCAGTTTACAATGATGACGTGACAACCAATATTCCACAATTTGAACAGCAGAAGCGTAATGTCTTTTATTTTATCACATAAAAGGACGTTATAGAAAATACATGCAAATCTTCCCTTGACAATCTTCTTAACAGCAAACCAAGCTTTCTTTGCCAAGGGCTTTGGCCACCATAGGCCTGTGCTTGACTGACTACGAATTTCGTGGGGGGGGGGGATTTGGCGGACTGACTTTCCTAATCA
This sequence comes from Branchiostoma floridae, assembly GCF_000003815.2. Classification (NCBI taxonomy): domain Eukaryota; kingdom Metazoa; phylum Chordata; class Leptocardii; order Amphioxiformes; family Branchiostomatidae; genus Branchiostoma; species Branchiostoma floridae. The sequence continues at coordinate 7,146,630 of NC_049980.1, read as the reverse complement.
ATCATTCCTCATTTTGCCGAATTCTACGGTCTATAACCCCGTAAATGCCACTGTTTGACGTACATAGTGTTGAATATTTTACTACCATGTAAACTACACGTACTGAGAGATAGATTTACTACTATTTGGTTTAGCTGTGACATTTGGTACAAGATGAATGACCCGTGCAATAAAATGGAACGTTAGACTCAGCCAGCTACCGCAGTGCGCTCAGTGCACTGTCTCCCTAAGATATGTCTCCGACTTTTAAAAAATGCCCTCAATATCCTTGTGTTGTAAAAGGAATCGCTCATGTTGTCGTAGAAAAATGAATGAACGGTAAGATGTGTGTAGCCTGTGGTGGGGACGGTTTAAACTGTCGACAAGCTACTTACGTCTGTATTACACCCATGTAATTGGGGCATGGTACATATGTATTTCCCCCAATTGCAGGGATTGTACTTTAAGTCTCGCGGTGGGGTGTATATGTGACAAAACACCGGGATAGAGATGCAGTGGGTTTTCCATTGTATCCGCTTAAACATTCCATGGATGGTTCACCTTCTATGCACGCATTCAGATAATCAATTTAACATTATATCAAGGACAATATGGTAGGTCAAAGCAGGGAAGATAAAACGTGAGAGTGAATGTTTTATAAGGATGAGGCCTTGAGTGGTCGCCATCTTGTGACGTCACGGTTGTATTATCTGAACCACCCCTTTAGATATGCGCGGGGCTTTAATGGCACCTCGGCGGTTCATTATCGACTCAGTGTGAATAAAGGGTACCCACTGTAAAATCAAGATGTTTATGCGCATGGTGACATGGATATATGCCAATCATCACTGTCGTTATAGCTTACAACACACGGGCGGATGTTATCCGTAACGCCATCTAAAATATGCCTCATATTCAATAAATGGGAAAATACTTGAGAGATATATGAAAGAATTCGTGCTATGCTTTTATCGCCACATCAACGATCACTTGCTGATTGAATGATATGAAGGGAGAGAGTTATCATCATATTTCTGTTATGTAGGGAGGAGACGAAGCCACGAGGGACGTTTTGGGGCCACCCTATCGGTAAAAGGGAGATATCTGAAGACAGAACGTATCTAAATGGATCATAGAGTGATCACAGCGTTCGATCGATGGAGAGTTTGTGGGACCTCTTCTCCCTTGTGGTGCGACGGCTGTGATGGCACTACAGATAGACCTGTGCGCATATTTCAGTGTTGTTATTCCTGCGTGTTAAGCAATAACTCAGAAACACTGAACTGTAACGAATAGTAGAGAAAATAGAATAGATGCGGTATATGTTAGCGGTGAAAATAACATTGACTGGAGAAAATTGTTTCTATGAGACAAAATGTACGCATATTTCATTGTTGTTATTCCTACGTGTTAAGAAATAACTCAGAAACCCTGAACTCTAACGAATAGTAGAGAAAATAGAATAGATACGGTCTATGTGAGCGATGGAAATGACATCGACTGGAGAAAATTGTTTCTATGAGAGGAAATGTCTCATTTCTTTTCTTGTTATGTTGTTATTCGAACGTAATACGGAATAATGTTGAAACCCCAGAGACCCTGACTCGTACGCAAGATTAGAGAAAATAGAAATATATGCTCTATACTGGTGCCAACAATGACAATAAGATGAGAAATGTTTTTTATGAGACAAATATTTCGCCACACTTCAAATTTCACACTAAGTTTGCTGTAATGTTGTGATTCGAGCGCCTTAAGAATTAGAAATAATTGGGAAACCCTTTCCTTATACTCAATACTATGAAAAAAATAAGAAAAAGATACACTGGCAGCAAAAAGACGAATAAGATGCGTCTATAAGACAAATTATATGCCGTGAGACCTTGCCATTTCTCAATATTAAAGGAATCCAAACTGAATTATGAGTCACGTTTCTAACGTCTCATTATGTTATTATATCCGCTATAACGTACTGTGTGAAAACTATCATCACTTACAAGAATAGTGACACTGTCTAAGGACAAAGGATGACTAAATTTGTTCCCGGTACTTGGGATTGTTGTCTGTCCCTGAATGACGTGTTGTCTTCGCTCAATCTATAACGTTAGGCAATAAGATAACATGGAAACAACTAGTCATTAAGGTAAATACAACGTGTTTTTACACCAGTAGCGCGTAGCGTTAGTGTCAATGCAAGGAAAATGTCTCACTGACAAAGTAAAGAATATTGTCATACGCTCTAAATCTCGTTCAAACCTGCGGAAGGTGATCATAGTACTAGACACTAGTAGTCTGTTTGTGAAAGTCGTTTTGTTGGAGTTGATAGACCATAACATTACGTCACAAAGTACGCCTGGACTGTACGATTCCCGACTTTTTATTCCTCTCAAACAAAGGATTTTCTGACCCATTTTACCGTGTATTATCTACACATCATCTCTATATGATCTTAACAAGAATATAGAGTGAAAAGAAAGATATGTGCTGGAATAAGTCGCTACGTTACGTTGGATCAAGCCGGTTGAATGCAAACAAGAGTCGACAAGGGGGATTTGTTTTCACTACAACCTCGACAAACAGCGAGATCACGCAACGTCCAAAGAAATCAAACAAAACACCTTTTTGATACTTGACGAACATTCTCAATATTTCATGTGTTGGCCGTCGAGTCATTCACAGACGGGTGAATAGTATGTTTACGCAAGGTCGCCTACAAAAACAATTTATGGTGTCTATGAGCTCTGAACGCACTTTGTGCTAATGCGTCAGAGCAAAACTGAACGGTTCTTGGCTTAGTAGTTTGACGAAACGTACGTGAAAAGATACGACGTATCATTTGGCAATTGTTCACCTGCTGTGTTAATTTCTATGCTCGTAAAATGCCACCAATATGCCATATAACACGCAAGGAGAACGCACACTGCTGTGTAGATAGTGGCTTGATTCTGTTAGCGTAATACCTCAAATATATAGAGGATTCGCATGGTGTACTATGTACAATGCGTCAAGCACTTACACTACCTGAAATAACCTTCCTTTTCTTGGAACAACGATACTGTCCTCTGTGTTACCACCATTATCGTGTTAGAAGCATGACAACAACAATAGTCCCCCGCGCCCTGACACCAGGCAAATTCCAGCACAGGGTTCGATCAAACAGGTGAGATCGCACAGGTGAGGGAGCACCGGCTTTCCGTGTCTTATTTTTCATAGCTGGAGTCCACAGATAGTCCTATCATGTCATAATTCTACCTTCTGAATTTCACAGATAGTCTGAAAGGTCACAGTTGACTTAAACGCTACTTAGCCACTGAAGAGAAGACAACACCTTGTAAGCCGAGACTCACAGGTGAGGCAAGAACAGCACCGCGGGTTTGGGGAGAGGTTTGGCGGAATGTGGTGCGACTTACCCCGAAAGGTGACTTTGGCGACCCGGTCTCCCCGGCCGCGGAACGGACCCACGCAGATGAGGTGAAGAAGCAGCGCCATGTTGGGTCTCCGACATACACGGGCGGCCGCCCTGGACTGAGGGGTAGTCCGACTGGCTCGGCGAGTGGGAAAATTGCTGGCCCCGCGGCGCCCGGCCGATGAATTATTCAAGTCCTTCGATCCGCGATGCTCAGATACGGTTCAGGTGACTTGCGTCACAGCAGGGTGAACTACCTGCCCCTCCGCCAGGAGACGCTTCTTATCGATAACTCGGGCCAATGGAGCTCGAGATCTACTTAGACTACTAGTATGTGATCATCTTTTTAAAAAGTCAGACATGTATTTTTCTGTTGGCCTATAAGATAGTGAACACGAGTACTTGTACTCAGTTTAAATACCGCTTTCTCATATGAACACCAGCAAAGCGCTAAAGATTACCGATAATAAAAAAAAATTCTCTCCAATTTCTAAATAATTTAGCAACAACACTACGTCATAGGAAATATGCAGTATCGTCATTGTGGTTTCGATAACTTTCGATAAAATGAGCTGGAGGTTTTTGTGATCTTTTAACAATAATTCTGTCATTTCTGTTTAAAGAGCTATAAGACAGTGAACATAACGAAGCTAATATTTGTACTTCCTTCAAATACCACTTTTCACTAGTCTCTACCAGACTCCGGATCGCTGGAAAATCGTAGAAATGGAACAAATAGAGAGGAATATAACCGGCCAGGGAACAGCTCGCGGTCGCGTTACTGTTGCCTAGCAGGCTATATTCCTCTGGCCGGCATACTCCTCTATTTGTACCATTTCTACGATTTTTTCCAGCGACTCGGAGTCTGGTAGAGACTAACTTTTCACTATTAACGCCAGCGAAGCGTTAAAGTTTAACGATAGTCTCAGATTCTAAATAATTCAACGATAACACTAACGTTACGTAAGTGGAATATATTGTACTGTTATCGCAGTTTCACTTTGGCGCTTTCAGTATAGAACTTAGAAGCCTAACCTAGGCAAGAGTCCAACATATATTGTTATGATATACAATAATACTTCCTGGGAGGAGATAACATCAATTCACATTTGCAAAAATGTAAATTTAATATTCTGAATAGATAAGCTATAGAACCCAAAGGTGGATCCCTAAGTCAGAGTTAAAAAGTATATTTACAACAGGGAGAAAACCCCACAGGTTTTCTTAGTCATAAAAATATACATGTACGTGTAAAAGAATAAAATCTGAAGAAAATGATGTATTTTGAACTTTGCTATTCCTTGAAGGCTTTATCTATAATTCAACATCTTCGACCTTTTCTCGTCTGCATTCTATATACTGTCTACTTTGTCCGTGACCGATGAGTGGAAAATTGCAGTTTTACAGCAAAGAGACAGGTGGCGCCTGTCACAGTGGCAGTGGAATGATTGTGGACATGTTAGATAACACATGTGATTCATCGTTGTCTGAATGCTTGGGTGGGGTCAAGGAATTAGTCTTGGTTAATTGCTTAGTCTTGGTCCACTGACAGGGGACTGACCTGTTGAATCGTTTAAGAGTGAGACAAAGGCCGACTGAGACGCGGCCGTGGGTTGGGTGTTGGCCACTTTTTCGAGCAGAGGTTAGGCTACGACTGTTTTTGACGTGTTTTAGGCTTGACTTTGTTTGGATCCACAATTAGTTTGACGTTCCTGTTAGCTATTCTTCCTGTGGTCCTACACATAACGTCATAAGATACATCAATACAATATCATTGTGATAACGGGCATGGCAGAAAGACTACAAAAATGATCACACTAAAATTACCCCAGATACATCATACATGTGTACATTAGTACTGCAAAATCAGAGAAATCACAACTTCATAGGCATTCTTTTTAAGGCTTTCTGTTTTGTACCGTCTTCTTCAACTTGGCCGGGAGGTATAAAGTAGAAGGATCAAAATTGATAGTCCGACAAAACGCACAAAAGGACATAAAAAAACAGAGAGAGCCGAACCCCTCCTTCATATTGGGTATTGACAAGAAGTCAAAGAGAAATTTTATCATTTTTTTTGTCGACGTCTGTTTCACATGATCAGTTAACCGCCGAAATGCGTACCACCAGTTTGGCATAGTAGTTACAAGGTGCGCATGTAAGACTGTACTCATGTTTGCCACCTGCCGAAGTTTCCGGGCAGGACAGTGCCGTACACCTGCAGCCGAAGGCGAGGTCACTCCAAGCAGAGGTTGGTTGAAAAAAATTGTGACCCTCTTATCGCGCGCGCTGCGTTTTTCTTTGTGCGGTCCCAAGGAAAGAAGTCGAGCCACATGAAAAGAAGGTCACAGTCTTCCAAGCCAACCTCTGCTTGGAGAATAGAAACGAGAGAGTCCTTACACCCCCCCCCCCAAAAGTTGATAGTTCGTTCCGGCCTTTGTATATGTAGGAATTCCCTCTCGGCACGCGCCACTTCTTACAAACCCGTTGATCTTGTTGGACGACTGAATTGTAAAAGTGGCGGAACTATCTCAAGTAATCAATCTTTTGTTTGCCATCAACATTCTATTTACGACCCGGCGAAATCTATTGGTTTTCATATTGAAAATGTGGACGGCATTTTCGATAAATTGTTGGAAGACTAGAGCGCCATAGCATGTAACTGGGATGGGGTGAAAATTTGTATTTTGCTGTTTTATTATTTAGAATTATCGCATATCTAGAAACACTATCAGAATGTAAAACAGGTGTTTGCATTGAGAGGTAAACATTAAAGATGAAAAGAATAAGCCTAAAAATTATACACAAAGTCTAATGGTTCTGCCTCAATCATGTCTATAGCATAATGATGTTATGGAGTTAGATTACTGTCTAGGCCTGTGGGGTCGGCCCTTTTAAGGTAATGTTCTAAAAGAGATCCTGTAAGGGATGGCATTCGTCATTTCGGTTGGTGACGTAATGCCAACGGCCCCATGTATGAGGGAGCTTCAGGTGTAAGCCTCAGACCTCTGCACGTAAAAGAACCCAACACACTTATCGAGAAAAGTAGGGTTAACTCAGTGTGCCAGGCTGAAATACACAAGCCTTAGGAAAACCGCATTGCACTTTTTGCTAACAAAATATGCTTCGTTCTCAGTCTTAGTTTGGAACACTCGTACCATTACATACTAACTCATACTTCTGTGAGACTCACACATATGTGTCCTTCTGTGAGACTTATGTATGCAGGTTTCATCGACGATGCTACATTTCTATTCTTACAACAAATATATATACAGAAGAGAGACATTCTGTGGCCGTGAAACAGGACATATATTTACAGAGGCCCGCGGCCTGTGCCCCTTTGCCGCGGCAACTGTTGACATAATGACAGTTCGACTGTGCGAGAACTTTACCCCGCCTTGTCAGCTGGGCCATTCCCGCCAACACTCCCGTACGTGCAAAATGTCGTCTGCGTCTGTGCCAAGAATTTGACCGCGTCTTTCTCTCTACTATAGGATGGGATGGACAGCGATTTGGCTGAAGGTAAGGGTCTGTAGGACTAGTAACCTCTTTGTTTTTCCCCTGCTGTGTTGCTTGCCACACGCTTATGGAGTCTTTCGTCCATATGTACATACAAGGTCCCTTAGAAACAACCTATTTATACCCTAGCCTTTAACTACAGGGACCGGGCCGCCCCTAATAGTGGAAAATGACCGGGCTTGGGCGAGATAATGTTCAAGAATTTAGCAAACGTGAGTTTTGCACGCAGTTATTAAGTCACACAGATGAAAAGTCTTAGGTCGGACAATTTGACCCGGGCGTCTACAGAGGAAGATTTGTGTTCTGTTGTGGATGTTTGTTCGTACGACAAAGGTACCAAACAATTGTGGTTAGTGTAAAAGAACGACACTGACAGGACGTATCATGGTAAAAAGCTACCAGACTGGAGTCTTTGGTTAGACAATTTTTTTACCTGTCCGAGTTTAGGCATTTTTTAAGTATACCCAGAGGGAGATCGTTTCGGTCTGTAAACACATGTCACCAATGCAGGAATGCTTCACCCCTAGCTCAGCGTGTCTTCTTTAATTCATGAGCGTGACTGAAGGATCACTGTGTAACTACCAACACTGCTGGCATGAATTCCCAGGGTTTGCAAATAACGCTTAGAACGTGACATTGTCTGTGTGTCCCTCCTAGCGCGGGCAGTATCTCTCACTGTGTATGTGTACGTGTGTAAAGCGTGATCATGACGGTTTGACAAATGCTTTGACAAATATAGAATGTCATGTGTTTTACCTGCGCCAACACGTAAAATACGAAAGGCCATTCTATCAGTGTGGTAACTTATTTTTTCTGTCAAAGACTGATATGCAAGAAGTTTTTTGTTGGCACCTCTTCGAAGAAAATTGTGCGACTGTCATTCAAAACGCAAGAAATTTGAAAGCTGTTGACTTGGTGTGAACTGCTGTTGAACTGTTGTCTGTCCCGTTTTTGTCATCTATTCTTCACTATTCATCTAGTATAAAAGCTACAACAATAAGAACTTCTAGCCGTCTGTGTCGTCTGGATCTTCGGAGACAAGAGTTTATTTACAAAGACTGAAAGAGACAGTCTCGTTGTGATTGCCAACTCAGAAGCTTGAATTGACATTTCCCGCTTGAGCCGGCGTTAAAACCTCCTATCAACAAGCCTGGCCTCGTGTTTGCACTTAGTCGTGTGTGTTGTTCGACTTGTTGGTAGATCGCACCCTATAAGTTGTTTTTCCCAAGTTTATGTGTGTGTTTGTGTGTCTTAAGCGTGCGTGTGTGTGAGTGTGTGTGTATTTGTGTATTTATAACAGAGAGACCTTCGTCGTTAATGGCAATACCCCCATATTTTGACCTTCTCTACCGCACTGACTATTATACTGGCGCATGTGAAGTTCGGAGCTGCACATTTTATGTAGGGAAAAGACTGTGCCAAATACGATAAATGACTGTTGTCTAACTCGCCATGGTTGGTCAGGAAACGACTTGACATGGCTGTGCAGCATGGTGCACGAATCAGAAACCTTTACACATTTAACGACACCATCCCGGTGCCAAGAAAACTCAACATTCCTAGATCCTGCCAAAGACGAGCAACGGCGCAGCCAGTTGACTTTTAATGGCCACTTGTCCCCTTCGCAGGCCTCTCTCTGGGCTGAATGGCAAGTAGGGATTATTCAAAATATGGGGTGGAAAATACGCAAGAGGCTTTATTTGGTCAAGGGAGGTTATGGATCCAAATCCCCAGACATGCAACCGACTTTGTGAACTTGGAAAACTTAAGGAACTGTACACGAATTTCCTTAGCCTGGTATTCAGCCGTATTATAGCTCCCGAATCTCTTCTGTCCTCTTCGCACCGTGGAAGAGACTCGGGAGTTATGATATGACAGGCTAGAATTTCCTCACTTCTGCCAAGTGGAAATGAGTACCTTGCTTCGACAATGGACGAACCTCGGATAGGACGTTAAATGGAGGTCCCGTGTTTTAAGACAGCCACACTTCGAGCACGTATAAAAAAACCCACCACACTTATCGGAAAGAGTAGGGGCCCATCCCGGTGTAAGTGGGTAAAATATCTGTCTGCATATGTACTCTTCAGTACAAACCTTGTGTGTTGCGATATGAGTCGGTTAACTGGGAATACCATACAAACAAACAATATAAACAAAAAACAAACAAACAACAAATATTCGATCTGAAACATGAGAGATAGAAACGTTGTAAAATCTTTTCCGACATGTTCTTCTCATTTCTGTTGTATCATAATACTGTGCGTGTGAATGTAGTATCATATTATATACGTTTAATAAGATTATGGTAATAAGGTAATGCCGTATATACCTAGTACCTACCGACACTATTTTTTCATGCTCGTAATTGGAAACACATCATTCATTTTCCATGGCCTAATTGGCCTTGGCGGGTTCTCCATTAGCGAACTCGAATTCCAAAGAGACCGTATTTACTTTTGTCGTACATTCCCTGTGCACGGTCGTTATACCCCTGTCACATTACGAAAATCGATCGGACGACGATTCTGGGAGCCCCGCTTATAAAAATGAAGCACAACAATTGTACAAGGTACAAAGTATGGCTTACATGTGACATGAACGGTTTTCAGATGAAATACGCGCAACCCTCTGTCGATCTTGAATATGGTCGATCTTCCATCGATACGCCCGAAGATCGCGGATAATGTGACAGGGGTATTAGCAATTTTCAGCTACTCTTCAAGGAGACGTTCGACTCTGGCTATTTTACGTTTTAGACGTTTTTTTGACTGTCATTCTGTTTTGTACAAAATAGAAAGCCTGACAAAACACGCCTAAAACACGTAAAAAACGGCAGCGCCGAACCTCTGCTTGGAGAGTAATTTTCAACACGGTTTCCATGATTGAGATGTATGTATTTGGAATATTTCCTCTTTTTCTTTCCAGTTATTTTTGACGACTTGGGATGGGACAGCTTCTTCCCCTGCCACCCCGAGAAGGGAGTGGACCTGTCCAGAATATACGACAAACAGGATCCGCGAAGATGGCAGGAAGAAGACGGCGAACAGAGTAGCAGGTGAAAAAAACAGTGTAAAATGCTTAAAATGCATCAAAAAGAGATTTGTAATGATAAAGAGATGTTCTCTTATGATACTTGCCACAACATTGGTATTAAGATATGTTATGAAATATACTTATAATCTTAACAGACACTTACAATAACAGAAATAATCAAAACAGACATAACCGTATACCAGATTTCATTCTATTATTTGTTTTGCACCATATATGTGTAATCATATCTCTTTGCCTTTTTATTGATCAATCAATGTCGTTGAAACTCGTCTATCCTTGAATGATAGTTTACATACAGTCGTTAACACGTCCTTGTGTTTGACCTTGCACTATTACAGTGAAGACGAGGACGTTGACCTTGCGACACGGGCCCTCCCCCTGAAGTGGTACATGATCTCGGAGGCTGGCGGGGCCCGGAGCTTCAGCACGACAGAGGAGTCTCAATGGCACGGACATGATGAAGGTAAGGGTGGAAGAACGGAAGGGGAGGGGGAAATTAATCTCCAAGCAGATGGAAAATGGTTCTGTCGGCATACAGGGGGACCCACGGGCCACCTTAGGCCTAGGTCCTAGGGCCCTCCCGGGTAGTTTTCGGAAATGAAAAATATCTTAAGAAAGGGAAAAACACAGAACGTAGAAAAATAGTCGGGAGCAAAATTTCTGTATATTCCTTAGTAAAGACTTTTATTTATCGCTTCCGCTAAAATCCTGGCCGGGTCCCGTTTCGGAAACGGGTTCGACAATATGCGTCTTGTTCTTTGGCTAACGTCACATTTAGTTACAGGTAGTTACATTGCTTACGTTTCGCTGTCTCTCAGACACCTTCGTCAGAGCTTCTAACTGGAGTTCTGCTTCTCACCGCTATATGTAACCGATGTAGGCGGCGCTTTTGCGGTGAAACAACAACCCCAAACGTGACTAAGCTTATATCCCCCCCTCGTCCCGGTTCATCACTGGAGTTGACTTTCACCACATATTCACCTCAAAAACAACCACTGAATATAGATGTCTTTGGTCTTCCAGGTAGCTTGGACGACTTTGACTGGGACAACTACGTACCAGCTCGCCTCGGCCGCTACAAGCCCACGTACGCCTTCGTCCTGACGCATGGCAACAATCTCTACCACGACAAGGACGTTTCATCTTACGGCAAACGCGCCGGACATTTCCCAGCGTACAGTTCCTCTGCTCCACACTACAACACAGTCGCCATAGAGCCCCGCGACATCAAGTCTAACAACTGTTACGTTTACGAGAACTTTGATGCGGAAGAAGGAAAAGATGTCCTAAGAACTGTGAACCCACAATACCTCATGTTTCCACCGCCGGAAGACCTGTACCAGTCTTTCAACAAACCTATCAGTACCGGTGCCAACACAAATCCTTATAAACACCGGTACCAGGGCAGTAATGCCAGTATCAAACATTCCGCTGTAACTAAGAGCAGAGCCAATGACATCACAAGTCAGAAGAAAGCTGCGAGACATAGTGGTAGCAAAACAGTGAACAACAGCAGTTTGGGTGACAAAGACTTCAAAGTTCGACCAGAAACTATCGGTTTTAGGTTGAAAAGCAGACACGAAGCAAGTCACACTAACTGGACGAAGACCTCACAAATAAACGCGTCCGGTCTAGAAGATTCAACTTGTGTGAGTGCAAGACTGGGCAAAGAGACCAACAACAAGGAAAACAGAGGCAACCGACCTCCAGAAAATTCTGAATCAGATCAGAACCAAACAACGAAAAGTCACCAAAACGCGACGGTCCCTGAGGGGAAAAGGAGACGAGTTCGTCGCTTCTTTCTTGGGTATATGAAGACTTCGGACTCGCTCAATGACATAAAGGAAGCTATCTATAGTCACGCTAGGGAACAGGGAGTAGAACTAACCTACGTACGTATGATGAAGAACGAACGACAGGGTGTCGTCTTCGCTAGAGTCAACGTCGCCATCGAGCAAGCCAATATTGTACTGAAGGAGAACTTCTGGCCGTCTGATATGGTATTTAGACCGTGGTTGTCTAAAGCGAAGTATAAAGAGCAAGGAGGCACTAGGATGCCTTATATTGAAGAAGAACATTCGTTAGAAGTTTCTTGTTAAACAAGACGATCGTCATTATTGTTACATGTATTAAACGGACGTTGTGCTACTTCTTACTGAAATATATAATCTTCTGAGAGAGATCCGAGTGTCGTCTTTCTTGGAAAGTGTTTTTTTTGGTCAGACGTCAGACGTTTCCGATGGCATCCACCATCTTTCGTCAGTGACACTGAAGTGATCTGGGAGAAACTGGTCTTTGATATCCAAACTATGACCGTTTCCCAAATCATATCCAGTTGCTTGAGTAACTGCTTTTTGGCGTATCTTATTACATGTACCTGGATGTCTAACATTCGTCGACTGTTCCTGTTCTTGTTTCCATGCTCATGATAAATGTACTAGGTAACTTACCTGGCAGACAATGTCAATGGGGAAGTGCGCTGCGGTTTTATTGCTTCGATTTCAGGTGCATTGGACAGTCCTTGAATCTATATCAGTAGGGTCTGTGTTATGTCGTACCGTAGTGAGTTCTATTCAGTATAGGATGAGACTGGGGTATAGGAGTTGCGGTGACTGTGTCACGATAGGCGCCGGCTAGGTTGCAGGTATGTGTCCATGGGTAAGACCAGAACTAAAACGTTAGCATCGTACCCGGCGACCCAACACCCATCATGGGTTGTTGAAAATAGAAATTGGCCCAATAGACCGAATGATATGCCAGAGGCGTTAGCCGACCTTGGCGTTACAATTTACATCCAGCGGTGGCTTTTAAATTACATGTATATTATTCTACTATAAACTACTCTGGCATTATCATTCAGTCCAGGCGCTGTGTCACAAGTTGGCCTTTCTGCAATCAGACGGTTACGGTCAAGGGATAGTAGTGGCCGCAATTCAAAGTTTCAGCTGCCTTCTGTTCTGTTGAAGAGGTGGCCATGGAGGGGGGCAGTTAAAAAATGATACCACTTCTATCCACACACGTACAATAACATCTGCTTAGAGAAAACATATGTAGCATTTCGCCGATTCCTAATAGTAACGTTACTTTTACCAATGTTTCCATCATCTAACTCACCCTCCGGTCTGGAAGTGGGTTGCAAATTGTAACTTTACTACGGTCTGCTATCTTCGTCTGCGTATCATACAGTCTATTTGGCCAGTTTCTACAAATTCTCTAACAACCCATGGAGTTTGGTAGAGAGACAATGAGAAAATGAAAGTGGAACTTTATTCCTTTCTGACACCCCCGCTTCCCAGTAGCCTAGTCCAGGCGGTCAGAGGTCAGACGGCAGTGTGGCGGCAGTTTCGAGAAGGTGACGTCCTCGACAGCTCGCAACAAAAACATCAATATTCATCTTTTTACAGATACATATTTACCAGAAACTGCTGATAGAATGTCGCCAGACACCAAATTACATTCCAGGTCGGTTCTAGTAGGCAGGTACCGCCCAGGTTTGCAGAGTTTGGGTGGTATTCTGTTTCGTTGTCGAAAGAAGTGGACCTGGAAAGAAGAAGATGGCGACTGGAGAAAAACAGCCAGAAGACTTGGCCCAGGAGAAGAGGGATCGCATGAGGGTTCATGTGATCAAGGAGATACTGAAAACAGAGGAGGACTATGTCCACACCTTGGAGTTTTTGGTCACGGTAAAGAGAGGTTTCATGATGGTCTAGTTTAATAGAATTTGCAAAGTATGAAAATTATATGAAGGACATTTTTTAAATAAAAATTAGGATTTGGGATATACACATGTAATATACTGATTAAGGTAATCTTTACTCCTTGAAGTGTGATGAAAAAGAGAAAATTTCTTGATTTCTTAGTTGAGAAAGTCACACACCAGGTTTGGAGATGGACATTTGTTAAATTCTTGGCCAGAAAATGCAACATGTGCCAGAAGATGAGATAAATGTGGTGTCCTCAAAAGATATTGTAACAACAGCAATTCCAACATCTGAATCTGGTATTTTCAATTTTTGGCAGCAGCACAGGCAGTGCACTCAAAGTGCATTCGAATTACTGTATCAAAACTTATGTGATAACAGCAAAACCCTGTGTATCTCCTAGTCTGAAACACCTGTATTGAATGTTATCATGGCCCAGGTATGACATAATGTTTTGTACCTTATATTGGTTTATGATATACTGTAATGTCTGGAATCATGCCTCATTTACGACATAGGCCTTCCTGAAGAGAATGCGTTCTCGCATGGCCACCCACAACGACAAGCTGATCACAGAGGAGACCATCTGGATCCTGTTCTCCAACATAGAGGAGCTCCTCACGCTCCACCAGAAGCTCCTCTCCACACTGAAGGAGTGCCTCCAGCCGGAGCCACAGGCCTGTCATGAAATCGGAGCCTGCTTCCTCAAACATGTGGGGATTCTTTTATTTAAACTATACCACTGGACAAAGTTTTCTGTGAAATAATAGAGGTTTCAGATGTAGCCTGGCATCCTTAGATCTATTGTTGGCAGGGCTCTAGCCAGAGATCTAGTGTTGGCAGGGCTCTAGCCAGAGATCTAGAGTTGGCAGGGCTCTAGCCAGCGTCCATTTTCCCGTCAATTGACGGAAATTTGCTGCGTGTGACGGAAAGGTTTTTAACCAATCCGTCAACCTTGACGGACAAAAACTCTTGGTGGAAGCTACAGGCGGCTTGGGGACGCTGTCCACGGTCGGAAAGCCACACACTGTTTGTCTTGCTATTGTTATGATTGTTGACTTTGTGTGTTGGCGCCCTTTCGCATATGACAATCTCATTAAAAAACAGTTTTTCAAGGTCTCAGTTCCGTCTTTCTACCTTAATTTTCGCGGTTTTTGCGACAATGGGAATTGGCTGACGGAAAAAAATTCGAGCTGGCTAGAGCCCTGAGACAACCCTGATCCTTCAGTGATGTAACTGTTCTCAATCAAATTTTCTGGATTACATGTATAGAGCAAATAACCTAGAACATTCTGAAATGTCCTTGGAACAGTTTAACATTTCCAAAGAGCTGAATGAAAATTATTAGCTTAGATCACTGATGGGAAATGCTTGACTGTATGTGAAACAGATGTCATTTCCTGTAAAATTGTCCAGCAGTGGTGGGAAAGCTTACATATACATGATTCATGCCTAAATGCCTGACCTTCATAAACCTAAACGTACATGTATGGGAACATTTTCAATAATCTTGGGCAGTTTGGGATGTTTAGCTGCAAGAGACAAAAGGCAAATTTATAGTCAGAAAATCCTCATGACTAAGATGATTTTGGCTGAGGTGTACATTCAAACTAAAATTTCTAAGATTTGTCTCCCAGCCGCCCCACCCAGAACAATATGTCTGCCACATGATATTATGGATATTTGGAACCCAGAAAGGATTACAAAAAGCCATGTTGTAAAAATGTCTGAGATAGAGTACAAAGATATCTTTTAACTTTTTTTGAATAATAGTTCCTGTGTTTGGTGTGTAGAATTGTTTAACCAGATGATTACACATAAATCTGATTAACGTTACCAAATACCAGGTATTTTCACAAATACAATGTATGTAGACAGTAAAATATAAATGATGTCTCTGAGCAGTTGATTTGAGGTTTTGTAGACATTTGCTTGTAAATCCATCATTGCAAAATTCATTGGATTTGTTTGAGAAAGGTTGGCAATTTGATTAGTCTGTTGCCCAGACAACTGGAGGAATCTGAGATATGAGTCATATGACCTATGATTAAATCATAGCAAGTGGTGCTGCTCAAACGATAAAAGAAAGGTCATGTGAGAACACATGTGACAAAGGTTTGGGTACCGTTAGTTAGTTACAATGTACCGGTACAAAACCATTTTTATTGGTTGACCAGTCCAGAAAAAACAACTGAAAAAAATCTGTAGACCCGATGTTGGGCCGGATTTGAGAATGAACAGTTTGTAGAATATCATGATGCATTCACATGTTTTGGGACTTACAGATCCAAGAAAATAACTTGCGAAGTAGAGGAGAGTTGATGGTCATCTTTAACAAGTTTCTACAATTAAACTGTTAACAGTTAAACTGTTCTACAGTTAAAACAGAGGCAGTAAGTGTTAAGTACATAAAGATAGGATTTTAACACGCCAATGGACGTCGGATACTCTACCAAACAGAATCCTTTGTAGTGAAATGGACTGTTTCTGAGTGTCACCCATTCACAAGTTTTGACAGATAATCAGGTCCCGACCTGATCCTCTGGAACTGAGTTTTCTGTACTGATACGTACCCCTATTATAAAAGCATCTTTACAACAGTACTAGTAGATCAACTCTATTGCAACAGCTGTTTATGACATTTTTTTATTACTTTCATTTTCATTGTGGGATAATTGAACTGAAAGATGAAAGGTGTTTTGAAAAATGACTTTAGAAATGTATGTTGTACTTTCAAGAAGGATGAATTATATGTTAAAAGTTCTCTGTACGCGTGTTGTTCCAGTTGTCGGAGTTCAGTGTGTATGAGATGTACTGCAGTAACCATGAGAAGGCTCAATGGCTACTGTTGGAGCTTCAGAAGGACCAGAACCTTAAAGGCTTTCTGCTGGTGAGTCTTGGTTTATTTACTCTCACCTCTCAAATAGAAGTACCCCCTGGAATAAAAGTACCCCCCGGACAAATCTTCAAAATCTAATAAAAGTACCCCCTGGAATAAAAGTACCCCCCGGAAAAATACCAAATTGACATCTAAACTGTGCCCATGCTACTTCAGTCCAAGAGAAGATGATAAGCAGGTAGGCTCTTTTTATTTATTTATGCCTCAGTACCATATCAGTTAATTGTATAAATAATGAACAGAATAATTCCTATGTTATTGCACATATTCTTATCTGAGTGTCACACCATCAACAAAGATTAAAATAAAAGTAAAAAAAATGAATGAAAATAAAAATTGAAGAAATGAAAAAAGAAGTTTATTTTATAATCATTGTTACAAAATAACATTTTGAAGAAACATTCCAATTTAGAATACCTTATTTACCACTTGTGCTATTTTCAATGTTGCAGAAACCAAGGAGGTCATAGACACTGCCCCCTATCGAGAAATAACGGTACTGCAGGAAATATATAATTCTCTCGCGAATTACCGCGAGATTCGGCGTGAGTTGATGAATCCAACATGGCGGATGTTTTCGAGCCGATTGAACGCTGTGCTTTGTTTTGGAAGGATTTTTTCGTTGCTGGAACATTAAAACAAGTTGACTACGGGTGAAAAATAGTGGAAAAGTATTGGTAACTTTTTAATTTGTTTGGTTGGTGGTTAATTTCTGTGTTTTGATAGAGAATTTACGGAAGTTAGTGACTGTGTGTGTAGCATGTGACCTCGATGTTTTCGTCTTTGTTCAGCGCAAATTTCAAGATTTTTGGAAGGTTAAAGATGGTCTAAAACGAAAAGGATATATTTTTACGAGTCCAGTACCGAATCACTTGTGTTCCGGTATTTTTGGACCTGAACCGAAACGTTTTTGCAAGTCCAGAACCGGTCCTGCGTACCGGTACGCATCCCTAGTTATGTTTGGGTCATAGCGCTAGCGGCAGGGAAATCCGCGCTGCCTCGTCCGAAAAATAGTGAATTTGAAGCAAAAATACTGCAGAAATATGGGCAGAAAATACCAAACTTTCAATATTTTTGTGGTCCCTGGTTAGTAAAGAAAGCCCAATTTGAAAAAAAAAATAAACGTACCGTCTAAAATAAGGACGTACCGGGTGGATTTTGAGGCGGAAAAAAATAAACGTACCGGTACGTTTATTTGAGAGGTGAGAGTAATGCAGTGGATCAAAATGATACTATTACATTTAGATTAAGCTTCAAGAGATCAAAACAAAAGAAACAACAGCATGTCATGTCTAGGACAAAAGATACAAAAACCATCGGTTCTGCTGCTGTAGCAATGTCGGCCACCGGGAGGTCTAAAATCAACCTTGACCTTTGACTTTCCAGGACCTACTTTCTCCACAAATATCTGGACCCTCCCCCACCCCCACAGAAGTGCCAAAAACTGTGCCTCCCTTTTTCATGGAGGTGAAAACAGCTTTGTCTTCTATCAGAGAAATGCTCAACATAACAACTGGAAGAAATGTGGTACATGTATTCTCAATGTGAATGTGACATAGTGCTCAATGTAAATTTCTTTCATTTTCCTATCCTTTCCATATTGCCAGGCCTGTATGTTACTGGGAGGCCACAAGACCACAGATGTTCCACTGGAGGGCTATCTGCTGTCCCCCATCCAGAGGATATGCAAGTATCCTCTTCTACTTAAGGTAGTACAGAATGTTCTTCAGCATAGAGACTCAATAATAACTGCTGTCCATACAATTTAAAGGGCAACAGTGATGTACATGTCAGAAATGTGTGATTGTGCACTTAGTGTTCCCACCCAATTTTCAACAGGTCTTTTGCAGAAGGTTGTGAGATGCAAGGACAGAGATTTGGGAGCATTTGCCTGAAATGGTTTCTTTGTCTGTAATGCATACCCATAAACTGCCTCCTGGTTAAGACATATGTGAAGAAATTTGGTTTTAAGAAATAGCACTGATTAAAAAGTAGTCATGATACAGACACTGATACATAATGTATAACCTTATGCACAAGCCATGCGTAACAAGGGGTGCAATCAAAAGGAACAATCAATACTGACTTTACTAATTCATAAATTAAAAGGAGATCTACCCAGCCCCTTGCACTACTAGTACAAAGGAATACAATACAAAAAGCACTGTTTGCCATTTTTATGTAACATTACATTAACTTCTGTTTTTTTTTATCTTCTCTACTGTAAAAGGAGTTGTTGAAGCAAACCGTGTCGACGCACCCTGACATAGAGAACGTTAAGAGAGCCCTGGTAGCCATGAAGGATGTCTGCTCCAAGATCAACGAGACCAAGCGTAGAATGGAGAGTCTGGAGGCACTGGAGGAGTGGCAGTCTAAAGTGGAGGGATGGGAGGTGGGTGGTCAACTCTGAGATTCCACAAAAATTAAAGTTGAAGTCCTTCCTGCACCAGACAGCCCTTGTATTGTGTCCATCTCCATTTCTGTGGCCCTGGGTCACACAACTTTGTGCAATCTCTACAGCAGGGGCTAGTATGTGTTTAACTGATATACTCTTTCTTAAGTGCCAGGCTGAGATAGCAGTATGTACTAGTTTTTAAAAGTCTCGGTATGAATTGGCTCACGATGTACCAAATACAAGGCAAACACTGTGGCCATTGTATTTGTTAACATGGCAAGTTTTGATAACATACTCAATAACAAGGAAAGTATTTCGCAATGATTGATGGAAGGCACACTTAAGATGCAAAGAATGCTGCTTTACGAAGGAAACTTCTTTATTTCCATGTGCAAGGATTTCAGCACCAGGGACACACACAACACCACGAATACTACTTAAGCACCAAAGATAAATACACATACAAGATTAACATGTGTACGAGTACAGGAGCAAAACATTGAAAGTCCTTCAATACAACAATTATACCAGTATGCCAGACTTTCAGCACCAAGGGCAGATACAGCACTACTATTTCCTTGGTTGATAACTTCGTTGTTTTTTCCTCCAGGGATCCAACATCACCAACACCTGCACAGAGCTGATCAAACAGGGCATGTTGCTGAAGATCTCAGCAGGGAATGTGCAGGAGAGGGTGTTCTTCCTGTGTGACAACCTGCTGGTCTACTGCAAGAAAATACCCTCCATTTCAAAGTCAGTTCCTTTTGCTTGTGCGAGAAAATTGTTTTGTTCTTACTCCCTCAAATTGAATTCTTTAGATAGACTTTCTACCCAAGACAAAGGTGCCCCATTTACTTTGTAAACATAACAAGCGACAACAATATGGAGGGGACAATACAGGGTAACAATGATCTTCAGTTGTTTTGTATTGTTATGAAATATTGATGCACAAGTAGTGGTATGGATACAAGGTGCACAACTTAAGCCCATTGCTGCTTTCATGTCTTGTCTAATGTCTTCCACATAAACAAAAAAGTCATTGTTTTCAAACAAGTGGTATCAAATGCCTGAGTGGCTATGTTAGCGGACACAAGCATTCCGGGCTAGACATTGTGTCCTTTGGAAAGGCACTTTACACAACTTTCCTCAATTCCACCCAGGTATAAAATGCATACCTGATTTCAGTTTGGGAGATAAAAAGCGATGGAAGGAGGGGGATGGGCTCCACCTTTCAATACTGTGCCCTAGACACAGTAGATAACAACCCACTGGCCCTGAGGCCTCTAAAAGGCTATTGGACTACCTTTACTTAAATCTTTTTTTTTTGAATCCCATAATCTAATCATCTTCAATTCTTATCACGGCCTACCCTCATGTCAAATATCAAGACTAGACAATCCACCCAAACCTTTCTTGAAATACCATGTTCACAACTCTGGCTTCCTTTAAGAGACTCTTTAAGTAAATGGGAACGGCCAATTGATCAGACTTGAATCATGTAGCAGTTTCTCTCATGTATTTTGTATGTATATAGACGTATAGGACTTATAAGGACTCAAGACGATGTAACTTTATCTCTGTTATATACTTTGTCTGACCCTTGCCTCTTCCCTCATGACCTCAATGAAAAGCGGCCTGCAGGCCGATTTGAGCTTTCATGAATAAATAAAGGTTCAAACAAACAAACAAAACACACCCACTAGTGCTCCCGAAAACATATTCTTAGCGTAGGTAAAAATCGTTTTCCTTTACAGGAGAGTGATTGGTAAGAAGACGCTGACGAAACGGCAGTCCATCATGATGCAGCAGCTGCAGCTCCCCTCCCAGGAGACTAAGGTCCAGTATGAGTACATCTTCAGGGGGAGGATCAGTACTGAACTCATGGAGATAGAGAACATCGAGGATGGAACTGGTAAGGGTGATGTTCCTGCCACACTTATCAGTAGTGATGGTACTGAAGGTTGTCTGTTGTAGTTCCAGGTTATCGTAGGTCTCCAACTTAAGATTTTTTTCTTTCCCTCTCATTGTTTGCAAGTCCATGTTGTTAATTTCAGATTTTTTTAATGGCAGGGTGAAGTTTTTTTCTGTCAGAAGATAGACAAGGTGTCCTTATATAGAGGTGGACACAAGTTTGAATGTACACTGATGTTGCCCCACTTGTAGTTATATTAATTGTGGTACATTGTTTATGTCATACCTGGGCCCTGATAGTCATAATGTTATATATGGGTATTTCTGGACCAGTCTGTGTCTTTTGGTATCTAATAGGTGTCCATAGAATAAGATGAAGAAAAAGGTACGTTTCCAATGTTCCATGTGCATTGCTGTTGAATATTTGAATATCCGTCCCAGCCCTCTAGCGGGTTGGGGTGCCTTAAGACCAGAGGGCGATCCAACCCATGGTCGGGCTAGTACCTTGGGATATACAGAACGCACTGCGTTGTGTTCTCTATTCAACTATATGAAACCTGTTTTCCAGCTGATTTCCACAGTAGTGGGTACACCGTGACCAACGGCTGGAAGGTTCACAACAACGCCAAGAACAAGTGGTTTGTGTGCATCGCTAAAACCCCTCAGGAGAAACAGGAGTGGCTGGAGGCTATCTACCAGGAGAGGGAGAAAAGGAGAAGTATGTACAGGCCCTGGAAATTTAAATTTCTATGAATATTATTTATTTCTCTGAAACAGCCTTAGAGTTGCAGCCTGATTTTCAGGCCTGTTTACATCTGGTACATCACTTTCAACTTTCAACTTATCAAATTCATAAGATATTTTAAAAATGAAAAATTTATTCTAAAATGCTTTAATGCATTCTCAAAAGCTGCTTCATGTAAAGAATGCTATATTTCTTACACTCATTTGAATTGAAATTATACGTCTGATGTCATTTAAGCAGTGAAGATGGATATATATTTTCTTAACAAGATGGGCTACAATATGGCTATAATTTCAAAAGACATCAAATTTCCTAAAACTAAATTTCATTAAAGATAGGCCATTTTGTGTTCACAATGATTCCCGTGCAGTTGCCACAATTCTCAAATACAAAAACTGCTGAATGGTACGGGAGGAGAACATAAAATATCCCAAAAACAAAAATTGTGAACATGATTTTTTGTTGTTACAGTAATTCATAATTGTTGACTGAGCCATGATTGTTTACCAGGTGTGAAGCAGTCCTTACAGAGAGACACCTGGAACCTGATCTCAGAGAAGGGTGAGCGGCTGTACCACCTGATGAACCGCAACACCAGCCTCATCAGGGACAGGAAATACCACCTCAGGACATACCACAAGTGCTTTGTAGGCAGGTGGGAGGGACAAGACTGCTCCTATACAAGCACATACATTTTAAATTTGTACATTCTGTATATTAAGGTGAGTTCCCACAGCACTTGTGTCAAGCTTGCGTCACTGCGGGGTTTGTTCACTGCGTCACTATTTTGGTATTCTATCCGTTTTTTTTTTTTTATAATTTAGATCTTGCATAATTTGTATAAGCATGATTTAGAAGACGACAAAATTCACAAAAAGAAAGAAAATTCGTACTTTATCTCTGAAATTCGTTGAGTATCTTTCGAACCCCGCAGTGAAGCAAGTTGGCACAAGTGCGGTTGGAGCACACCTTTAGTGTGTTTAGGGCTTTATGGTATACCTGCCTATAAATGCTTGTCCATACAGGTGTCCTGGACTGGTCCATATTTTACGATACTGCACAGGCTTTAACGTTTTATCGCATGAACTTCCATGGAATGATTTGACCACGCTTCAAGTACTGCGCATTGAAATTGACTTCAAAATTGATTGAAAATCCCTTGTCCCTTTCCATGGCATACTGTAAATGCAGAAACTTTCGCGGTGATTTAATGTTCGCGGTTTTCACGGTGGCCGCTTCAACGCGAATTTAAAACCACCGCAAACATTTTTCCATGGCAGTAAGATGCTACAGTGCACGATGCTACCCGGAACTAAAACCACCGCGAAAAGTCCTTTTTCCCGCTACCGCGAAATCAAATCCCTGCAAACTTAAATGCATTTACAGTAGCTCGTCCTAAAGAAAGTTAGCGCTGTTCAGGAAACTCGAAACCCAACATTTTTTCCTAGGCCTTGTTAATTACTTTTGAAATTGTGTGAAATGTGTTGATACTGAAGTGATGGTTGATTTGCATACTACTATAGCGAGTTTGTGTCATGGCTGAAGGAGCTAGGAGAGATCAACTCTGTGGAGGAAGGCGTTCACCTTGGACAGCTGCTGCTGGAGAACGGTATCATACACCATGGTGGGTACACAGGAGGGATTGTAACTTCAGTTCAGTTCTGTTCATCCTCGTAAGAGGTGCGATTAATGATGCATCAGACCATGCATTTCTGTCTAGCAATTTTTGGTGGCTAGCAGCTTGTGGTCCTTCAGACCGACCTCCTCCTCCAGTACTTTCTTAAGTGTCAGGTTTGCTCATGTCTGTAAAATGTATCATTTTTTTTTATTACCTGTTTTGTTCGAAAGCTGATGTACTGTACATACATTTGTAATATCCTTCTAGTACTTGATAAGCCAAAACTTTTCTGCTAGACTTTTGAGTGAAGGGAAGAACATAAAGCAATGCTGGATGCTGACTTGGCAATGTTGCTGTATCCTGAATTAGAAAAGAGTGCTTTTTTCTTAACAAACCATCTAGAGAACTCTTGTTGCTAGTTCTTTATTTGTATCTCACCACCAGTTGCTGATAAACATCACTTCAAGAACGAGCCGCTGCTGTACAGGTTCCGTTACGATGACGGGACGTACAAAGGTCGCAGCGAGATGCAGGACATGATCGCCAAGGGCATCCACATCTACTGCCGACTGCATGGGCTCTTCAACCCTCTCATCAAGTATGTGGCATTATTGTTCATATATGATAATAATTACTCTTGTGTGAGCCAACTAATATCTTTTCGCAGCCATGGGCTGAATTACGAGGAGCTTACAATGGGCTAAAAAATCGTATGTGTCTGGAACTGCTGCCATTTGGCGCTAACTCAGGTGAACTCAATATGACAATAGATTCATGCTCAAGGTGCGACCCTAGGACTGTAGATTTTGAGCCATTTACATGGGAAAGGAGCCCTACTCTTTGTGATAAGTGTGGTGAATTCTTAAATGTGCTCAAGGTATCAAAGTCAAAGACAGTCCATACTGCACCTGATGGCGCATAGGGTGGTGCCTATCTTTGTTTCAGTATCCTCAGGCCACACAACTTTGTGCAATCATTACAGCAGGCTAGAGGGCTAGTCCACTGATAGTGGTGTGTTTTCAACCTCTTTACCCCTTCCCAAAAGTCTTTGGTGTGACCCGGCATGACGTACTGAATGCAAGGTGAACACTCTACCCACTAGGCCATTACACTAGCTCAAATTATGGTTCTCAAAAACAGGACCTTTCTATATACCTACAGATATAAATTTCTACATATTTCCCTCAGGAATAAGGACCACTACCTGCGGACCCACAAGTCGGTGATGGTAGCGAGTCGGCTGGTGGACTGGCTGGTGGAACAGGGAGACTGTAAGACCAGGGAGGAGGCGGTCATGCTGGGGCAGGCTCTGTGTGACAGTGGCTTCATGCATCATGGTAAATACTGTAAATGTGGTGTCATGTGTGGCTTAACTGTGGTGTCATGTGTGGCTTAACTGTGGTGTCATGTGTGGCATAACTGGTTCCAGCATTTGGCTTGGAATCTAGAGGTTCAAAAGCCACCGTGCCCTCGACATTGTGCCCTTTGGAAAGGCACTTTATGCGACCTTCATCACTTCACCCAGGTGTAAAAATGGGTACCTGACTTCCGTCGGGGAGGTTCTAACCTTGCTTCTACGCTAACTTAACTGCTGAACTGGCAAATTTTCCCCCCAAAGTGGAAAGCTTAGGCCCTATCTGTTCCTCCTAACCCTAGTAAAAGTCTTCAGAATATGCCAACATTTACATGGCACAAAATTATATTGAATTACCCATTTTGAGCCCACCTGTGACATCTGCCCTACAAAGTTGGTCTGGTGAATGTGAGCTTCCCCCAAATCAGTTTATTTTTGCCACTAGTGCTGGAGAAGTACAAGTTTAAGGATGATTCTCTGCTGTTCCGGTTCTACGCTGATGAGGAGATGGAGGGGATCTCAGCCAGGGGCAAGCAGCCTGCTACTGGTGGGAGTGGGGCCGCTGCAGCCAAAATGGTACCATCTTCTTCGTTTATCACCTGACAGTTAGTCTCCTACACATACCTTTTAGGTACAGGCAGCATTTCTTTGGGGGGGGGGGGGGGGCTGTATTTATTTGTACATGATTGTCAGTTTGGCCATGTAAGAATATGGCCAGGGTTAGAGGTCAAGGGACTAGCAGCAGCAGCAGACAAATTTAAAAAAACAAACTCACTCCCATGCACCCTATAGGGAAAGACCAACTTTTCACTTGCCTAAAATTTAGATGACACGTTTCTATGTATTTTTACTTGCAGTGTGGAAATTCTTTTATTGATATTCTATGGATCAGCTGTATTAAATAAGTGAATGCTTGCACACAACTTTGTGCAATTACTACAGCAGGGGGCTAGTCTACTGGTAGTGGTGTATGTTCAACTACAATGTACTGACAGTCTGTACTCTTTCCCAAATTTTGCAGTATATAGCAGTTACATACGTACTTTGCAATTATAAATCGGAAAGAAATACAAAGGTAGTTAAAGCTTGGCACCTGCATGTAAATGAACATGTACTTGTACAATGTATGAGATATATTCAAAGTGTTGCATATATAGTTCTTTGCTATCTTTAAGAATTAGGTAGACCTTGTTTCACATGATGTTATCTATTCTTTTTATCATTCTCCTCAGTTCTGGCAAAATAACAAAAAAAATGTATTCTGTACCTGTGACATCCAGGATTTCCGACAAGTGGGCAGCTTCACAGCCAGGACCCTTGCAGTCCCAGTGCATGATGGGAAGGTTGGGTTCCATCTGGAGAAGGCTGACCAAGGCTTGCTGGTCGTCACGGTAGCGGATCAGTCCCCTGCACAGGTTTGTTACAGAAACATTGGAATACTCCGCTTGACTTTGCCTTACCTTTTAATGTTTTCCATTGGAATCCAAATGGTCTTCAGCCTGAATTTGTCTTACAGGTTTCCTATTGGACATCTAAAATTGTCTTCATTCATAGTTAATAGGGTATAAAATACTTGTTTCTTCCAGATTACTTCAGTGTCACTGACGAAAACTAGTGGATGCTAATTGAAACGCCTGGCCGTTTCCAAAATCATTTCCAGTTGCTTGAGTACTGCTTTTGGCATATCTTATTACCTGGCTGTCTAACCTTCATTGACGTATATTGGAATACTCAGATCCTTGAGTTAGAATTTGTTTGGGATGATCTCTTGGATGGGACTTAAAGCCAATGGCCCCTGTTTGAGGACAGCCGTACCTTGATGAGCACATTAAAAAAAGCCAGAGCACTTATTTAAAAAAGATCAGGGCCTTTCCTAGTGTGTGTAGCTCAAACCTTATGGCCCAGTCTTACGTGTCTTTCTTCAAAATCTGGTTAAGCTTGCTGGTTGTGTGAAACAAACAAACAGATAAAGAAATTAAGATAATAAACAAATAGATAAAGACTCCTAATACATGTCGGTGTGATGCTTGTCTTAACTTTGTGCTGTATCTGACCCTGTAAACCACAATTCGGCTACAGCTGCATTTTGATTAGATACCTGCTTTCTTGCCCAGGCAGTTTACAGCGAAGCCTCAAGGTTGAAGGACTTCATGATCTTTGTTTTAGCTTACCAAAACAACTTGTTCTTACATACAGAAAGCTCGTCTGTATCCTGGAATGGTGGTGAAGGCCATTGACGGACACTACTCGTTCCACCTGACTTCAAACAATATCAAGGCCCTCATCCAGTCTGCCTGTACCCAGAGTGGTGTACTCTATATTACAGTCGCAGCACAGCAACAAGAGTGAGTGCTGCAGAATCTTTAGGAGATATATACAGTGCGGTTTCTAATGTTACCTTTGCCATGAAGGTTTAATTAAATGTTTTCCATTGTGCTGTGGTGGAGTGGCTGTGAGTACATGTGTGTATATCTCATGAAACTTATTACATGAAAATTCATCTGGGTCTTGGTAAATGACATTTGAGTACATAATTATGTACGTTCCAACTTTCTTTAAGTGTTGGTTAGATGAAGTTTCGTCTGTCATAACTTGAGAAGCTATTGATGGATCTTCATGACATTTGGTAGTTGGTGTCTAGAAGACAAACTTAAGGTCAAGTTTGATAATAGGCATTGAAGCTCCTTCTTAAGTGCTGCAGCGGAACCTGTATCTTTGATAGAATATGATTAATCTTTTCCAACTT
Source organism: Branchiostoma floridae (assembly GCF_000003815.2). Classification (NCBI taxonomy): domain Eukaryota; kingdom Metazoa; phylum Chordata; class Leptocardii; order Amphioxiformes; family Branchiostomatidae; genus Branchiostoma; species Branchiostoma floridae. Next base: position 7,119,303 of record NC_049980.1, on the reverse strand, counting down.
GAATTTGACTCTTAAAAAGACTTAAAAGATTTCCATATCTCTATACTCTTGATAAGAAAAAAAACATTATTTGTATTATGTTTTTGTGAAGTGAACAGCAGTTTAAATTTCCTTTGTACATTGTATGTTCTACATTGCAGCACTACATCCATCGTCCAAGCAAGACAAGACTTGGGTTTCCAGGTCCGAGGCAGTAACCCATGTGTGGTTCACCATGTCAAGACAGGTAGGTCTACTGTACAAATCGTCTTGAGCTAGATAACACTTATGTATGTTCTGTCTGTTCAGGAATAGAGCATATGCATGCCTATTACATTCTGCAAACAGCAGGCCAACCTAACCTTGGTGAAACACAGTTATGTTGCAGTCTTGTTTCTCTTCTGCAAATTGCCAACTGGGGTCTTTTTATCTCTAACTTTTCTTTTATTCGCAAACCCATTGTCATTACTGTCTCAGTTTGTGTCGAAACATTCTTCCAGATACTGCATGAATTTTGCAAATTTGCAATCTATGAAATGCCTTTAAATCAATTGTATGTTAACTGATTTTTTTGGCGACGCCTTATGGGGCGAGCCTAAGAATTCCCAAAATTTCGTAGGTATCTGTGGAATTATGCCATTATATTTTGGCACTATTGATGGACGTCTTTGTGCCGTTCCTTCAGACAGCCCAGCTGGTAAGGCAGGCCTGTTTCCAGGACAGAGCATCCTGCAGGTGAACGGGAAGGACGTCTCCTGTGCTCCACATGACACTGTGGTCTGTGCCATCAAACGTATCTCCCATGGGCTCATGAGGGCAAAGTCTGAGGTAATGTTCACAACTTTGATGACGAGGTGACATCGTGATCACCCCTGGAGTGGGGACGTGTTACCCGGGTAATTGGGATCAGATGTAGAGGGTCAGGTAAGTAACACATGGCAGGGAATGGGATTCGAGCTAGAGACGGTGACAGGGGAAGACGTGTCCAGATTGTCCAGCTTGAGCACTGAAATAAAGTTTATCATCTCCGCAAACATCATGTCTTTCTCCTTACTTCTTGACTCACTACCTGGCCATCGTGACAAAAGAAAGAATCAAAGAAAGGTGACAAGGGGGTTAGGGTTGATGACTTAAATTCGAAAGGAACTAAGATTCAAATTCTTAATAGGCCCTATGTTTTCCCCTTTGGAAAGGAACTTTAGGAAGTACACCTATTTTCTCACTTGACTCAGGTTTAACTGATTTCCTACATGGAGACATGAAAAGTTGTAGGCCTCATATTTAAGGAAACCGAAAGCCACATCTGAAGCAAGTTAAAGATCCAACCACACTTATCGAAAAGACTAGAGGTCAATCCCGGCGTGAGTGAATCAAATCTTATAGTCCAGTCTTTAAAAAAAGTCAGTCAGTATTTATTGGTTTCATGAGAAACTAATTAAGGAAGGTCACAGTTTTGATCCCAGTTTCTGTTGCAGACTCACATGCACAGGATGGGGAAATCCCTGCACCGCAAACGTCTGTCTCCAGTCAGCAGTGTGCAGGAAGGGTTCAGGAAGGACTGCAGCACTGATGGGGAAGCGTCAACCTCTCAAGGTGTGGTACAACTGGCTTTCAAATGTTTCCTTTAGACAGTTAGACCATTTTCATTCTATTATATGGCTGTCATCCATGCAAGCATGAATTTTTTTCATTCAAATTCGTTTCACAAAATTTTTTTTGATCATACTGTACGTCATACAACTCAGATGCGAAACAAGTAGATGTATGCAGTACTTTGCAAAACAATATCGCAAAATGGATACTAATGCCGTACAATACCAAGATCAATTCCAAAGTCAAAGAAGAAGATGTGAAGGAACAAAAATGAAGAATCTGTTGTATGTTTGGGATACCGTACTGTCTCTGTGTGTTTAGTTATAATACTGACCGTTTAGATTTCATGATGAAAGCAACTTCATTTTTGGCCAGACCTTTTTTGTTTGCTTGCATTAGTTTTGGATTCATGGCCCGACGGGCAATAGCTTTCCAATGATAGACAATAATGATGAAATATTCATATATTTTAGATATGATGGACAGAAATCAAGTTTTTTTCTACCTTTTCTACAGAGCAAGGAGGAGACTCCGTGAAGTCTGACTCTAACGGGGCCACGGCTGACAACAAGTCTCCCTCCTCCCCACGTCCACTGTCTCAAACTGTCACAGGGCCTACCAACAAGATCACCCTGCATGGTAAGCAACAATGGTCTCCTGTACCTTTTTTTCTTGGGCACATTTTAAAAACTTCTGCCTATTATAGTAAGTGTCTTGCCAAGGAGCTGGCCCCTTGCTCCTCTTTGTTATTAGGTCCTCCGTCCAGGGCCCAGATAGATTCTGCAAAACTAAATCCTTTGCCTTTCACATTCAAGTCTCTACAACACTTTATGGGTCTTTCTCGCGGTCTGGGGTTAGGATGGAAAGCTTTAAAAGCATTTTTGTGGAAAATTTTCAAAATCAGTCTGTCGAAAGTAAGACTCAAAACGTTTCTCGTTTGATGTCGACCCTGTAGATGTTTTTCCAAAAATTCTCTAATAGAGCCTACTATTTTGGTACTTGAAGAAATGCTATTGAGAACATTATTGTCTGACACATTAAAAGTTTGTACCCCAAACATCTAAATGGAGAAGTCTACAACTGAAGGAAATGCTGCTCTTCCATGCAGTTCAAAACAGTGGGCTGGAACACTATGCTGTTTACGAGTATGAGGCCAGTGGTGGGGTTAGGTACCAGGTCCTGGAGAGCATGAAGGAGTCGGAGACTACCTTCACCATTCCTGCCAAGGTACTCAGTCTGGTACTTTCTGATTATTAAGTTACGGTTCATGAAATCATGGATGCATGATGTGTACTTTTGTGCACCCAATATTGAAGCAGTGTACCTAGCCTTGACTGTGGATGCATTTGTGCACCTATAGATATTTTTTAGGGTTACATATTAAGGTACTATTACATGCAGTTCATTGTTCATTGCTTGTCAAAAAGATTAAGGAAATTTCCCTGGTACAATGAACCTTTAGATATTGTACATAGCATCTGTCTTTGCTGTCATGACCAGTGAAAGATGAGCTCTTCATTGAGCTACAACTGGATCAAGATCACTTTGATTTCCTTTTCCTTGCCACTGCACCTATCCCTAAAAACGAATTTCTATCCCTGCATGTCTGTGGCACAGTTGGTGACCCTGTACCTGGAGGAGGACCAGAAGTTCCTGGCTGAGCTGGAGGCTCTCCCGTTCCCTGCCAGGATGGACGAAGGGCAGAAGTCTTGGCTGCAGATGAGTAAAGACAAGTGGAAGGAAATCCTCCAGAGGAAGATAAAAGCCTACCAGAAGGTCTGCTATTCATCATTTTACACCCCCTTACATGTATACATTTTGTATACTGCTAGAGGCATAAGTAAACATTAGCATCACTTAAGTTACATGTATTGACATGTACGACTGCCAAAAATTATGACGATCCATGAACCCCTTCTTGAGTTATTCTCTTCTTCAAAGTCTGAAATACATGTAGTCGGGAAACTAGGATGATTTTAGGGGGGTCTGCTGTAGAATTTCCTTTGGGGCACGTTAATTGGCCCTAGAGCCGCGGAGTTGGGCTATATAGGCCCTGGAAACAGTCTGGCAACTACATTTGTACTAAGGCTAAGTCTGAAACTAAACTGGCTCCTGCAGTTCCAAAAAAGTTTCTAGGGAGTCCAAACCTACACTTTAACCTACACCTACACTTTCCTCTCTACCCCAAGAGCTATCTGCCATTCAAAAATTATGAGCATACAATGTCATGTAGTATGTCCACAAATTGCATTGAAGAGCAATTGTCAACACTTTCCAAAGACATTTTTTTAATCGTTGTGTGTTTTGTTATATTTTACTCTTGCCTCATACTGCATTTTGTTTTTTGCTACATCCTCGATAAATGATAGTGAATAAAATGAACTAAAATGACTAAATTTTCCAGTTTTCCCGGCTGCTGTCCAACCACATCTGGCCGTCCTTCAAGTCTGTGCGGATGAAACAGAACCCGCCCCTCAGCATGGACTTCTGCCCCATGAACTGTCACCTGCAGACCCTGGACATCAGCCTGCTGGGGCCCGCACACTCCTTACCTCCACAGCCACAGGAGGAGCCGGGGGCAGAGGACTCCGAACCTCCAGCTGGTACATCTTCAGTCTAGATACAAATGTAGAACAATACACATGAAATAAATCTAAAATCACAGATTTATGATTGGTAAATAATATATGTTACATGTACATGCATGTGTAGTCAAAGTATACCAGGGATATACATTTTTGTATACAAATGTACTTTGCTTTCATTCTGTGTCGTTTAATACCATGTACATGTATGTGTAAGGAAATAATGCTTGGATCTATCAGTACTATATGTCTACCATTTTTAAGGATATCTTGACAGAAGTTTCTTATATTTTGTGTGTTCTGTATGTCTTACATGTACATGACTGTATAAAAAGTCCTAAACTCCAATCTAACGTTTTCATGAATTATAGATAAAGGCTTGAACAAACAAACAAATAACAGATCAAAATGGAAATCTGAGTAGCTTTTATATTTATTTCAAATTATTAAATGCAGTCATTACATGTGCAGAAATTCTGGGTATACTACCTCAGGTTTATGACTGCAAATCTTAGTGGTGTGTCTCTCAGACAAAAGAAAGCTGAAGTGTATTTTTAGATTAAATCTCATATTTAACGTTACTTCTGTATATAGACGGCTCGAACCCTACAGTGTGTGAACACACCACCTGCACCATGGTGACCCTAGCGGCCCCGGCAGCACATGCCATGGGGCTGGGGAAGGGGGGGCTACAGGACATCGTGGGGGGGACCAAGAACCTGCAGGACTCCATGCACAACATCCTGTGTGTGCTGGAGATGGCAGTTAGAGATCTGGATCACAAGGAAGAGACCATCATTAAGTAAGTGTTGATGTCATGAAGAGTGTAGGCAGCAGGCCTGTGCTAGATAATATGTTTTGTACTTCTAGCAGTTGATAAATGTCTTTTTGTACTTCTATAGAATCTGATGATACTGTCTTCCAAACAGCAAATACATCATGAAGAATAGGATTGTATTTTACGGGATTTCATGGGCTTCTACCTGCCAGTGTATCTGCCAGCTTCTGTAGAATGATTAGCCTTCCAAATAGTCTTGCAGAGAAAAAATCAATCACTCGAGGGCATTTTTTATCCATCAAGCAGTGCGATTGAAGAACAGGAGTGGTACCACACTGTGCACTTCCAGTCATTCACAAACTACCCTCTCCCACCATTTCATTCTCACCATCATTTGAGGCCACGTTACCAGCTTTTTTTAAAAGCATTTCTTTTTTTTATTTTCTACGTATTACAGAGTGTTGTCAGGTGACCAGCTGGTGCCTGTGGGCTGTGTGCATCCTCTGCGGGTCAACTCATCTAACTATACACTGGGTTATGCAGTGTTTTTTAAAATTTCCTATGTATTTTAGAGTGTTGTCAGGAGACCAGCACCAGATGCTGGTGCCTGTGGGCTGTGTGCACCCCCCACTGGTGGCCACGGGGAGCGGCAGTGGGGATGACCTGGAGGCCAACACCTTCCTGGAGTTTGAGGGAATCTTCCAGGGCATCATCGGGAGAAGGGCATCCAAAATGGTGGTGACGAAAGACAAGGTTGTGAAGAGGGAGATGGACAGTTTTCTTGCACAGGTATGTTACACATTACGTATGAATTAAGAATGCACTTAAAGCAAGGAGGTTGTAAAGCTAATTTGCAGGAAATAGCATCCATTTGTATATGATTAATAGGCAAAATGTCAAAGCTTCCAATACGTACTTCAAGTACATGTACTTCCCCCATCCTGGTGCTCTAAATTTCTGGGGAAATCCCTGTGCTGATGGTTTAGACAGTTTCACATAACTGGCCATGATAAACTGCCTTTAGTTTAGGCATGATAACACATCAATTTACTGTGGGTACAAGATGTCACTGTAAGACTACAATAGTTACAATGATTTTTACGGGTTGTACATCATAGACAAATCAGAATCATCGGATTCTGATGACTCTATCTTTAAAGTCCTCCCATCCTTATTGTGATATTTTGATGGTTAACTCTAGGCATGCCATCTCTGGGAACGCTTGAGAGGTGAAGATGTTGACGAGGCCCTGAAGGCAGTACAGAGAGTTTTTCCTTGTAGGGACTTCAGAGGTGAGTTCTGGCAGTCACATACAAATGTAGATACTACTGGTAAACATCCTGGCATGAAGCAAAATGATTTTCGTATCAAGTCCACTAGAAATGCCAACCATCATAAATATTGTACGCATCAAGTGTGTATGCTGCATGTTACAATGTTGGAAATTCCACGTATTTGAACACTAGCTTCTTAATAGTTGCACAGATCTAAGTGTTTTTGTCTTATTATAAGCCCATGTTTGGTCATTGACTGTCAAACTGCTCTGAGGGCAATTCTTCATTGTGCTGCAGCCTAGTTGTCACTGTGGCAGTGTGAAGATTGTGGTCCTAAACATGACTGAGTTTGTATCGCCGTGGCAGTGTGAAGGAAACGATCCCAAATATGATTGAGAATGAGTGCATCAGTTGTCTTCTATGTTCATCAGTTTGGCCCCATCCCAGTCTATTTGATTTGGTCTGTCAAAAAACACTTGGTTGCGGCTAAAGAAAATTGTTATTCAGAGCATGTCCTTGGAATGTATGCAATTCCATATTAAGGTCGTGTTTTCGTATATACATGTAATGTTGATATCCCGTACATACAAGTCATGTAGGTTCATGTAGTTTGTTCAAACAGAGCATTCAATTCCAACTGCCATTACTCTAATGCCACCATGACCAATTGAAAGAGGACAAGAGAGACTTGGCAGCTATCAAATAGGTTTGGATTCTGAGGCTATATACCTTATGTTCTGGGTATGTGAATTATCCAGAGACTTACTAATAACAAATAATACATGTACCTACCCGAAGAAATGTACTTCCTCATACTTGTGTACTACGTTCCTCCTCCTAGGAAAGCTGCATGACCTGGGAAAGGTTGTGGAGTGTTACAAGGACTTCCTACATCAGCACGAGGGCAAGGAAACCACCATTGTTGTGGAGGGGGTGAAGACTCTGGTGGGAGAACTCACCAAAGTCGCTCATGGTAGGAATTTTGCCTGAAACTACTTATCCATGCAGAAAGTCCATTCTCTTGGCTGTTCCTGTATAAGATGTAAAAAAATTGTCGTCTTGGTAGGATGTTTTAATAAGCACAGAATGATCAGAATGTTGTTTTCTTCTACAGAGCTGAGACACATCATGTTCCTAGGGATTCTGTCTAAAGAAGGTAGGACTCGAATTTGGACTGTTGTTACAGTAGTTATTGGTTTCTTGGTAGAAATAATGAATTTACTACTTATCTGAATTGCTCATATGCTGTTGAAAATTGCTCACGAAGAAAAAGATTATTGGTAGACTGTTTGGTTAACTTACATACATGTTCCTATTCAGTAACATTTTCCTAAAATATGATGTACACAGATGTCAAGTAACCCTCATTACAACTGTCCTTAATTTACGACTTAAGGCTCTACGAGTCTGGCTGCCACTGTGTGACATGCACCAAATGCAAAGGTGGAAAGGGGAATGGGAGTCAAAAATAAAGGACTGATGTACACAGTGTAATATGGGTGATGAGAACTTAACTTTGTTGTATATGTAGCAATAGTATTGCAAATCTGGCTTGTTGTGATTTCCTTAATGTCCCCCAGACCCCACCACTAGCAGCAGGAGGGATGTGGTGTTCTCCCAGGCGCTGTCCGCAGCTGTGTGTGCCTTCTCAGAACAGCTGCTGGCAGCCTTGAACTTCACCTTCAACAACATGAAGGAGTACAAGATGGACAACAAGCTGGCCAGCATCAAGTGGCTGGAGCAGACAGCCTCCATTGGGGTCATGGTCATGTTTCAGGCCATGCTCTCACCAAATTGGGTAAATATAGTTGCTACCACTGACCTGGTTTTTTGGTCTCAACATTCAACCTCTGAAATTTAGGAATCACTTCACACGTTAGTGTAGAGTAATGTTGTACAACTTTGGAAAACTTATTCAAATCCCTTAACATGAACTTATCAAGGACTGCTTTGCTATTAGAAAGAATACAGAAACTAATGATTTAAAGCCTACTCCATTGCAATACAAAACAATGTACTATATCAAAGAATTATGTTACCCTTATTGTTATGTTAACTAGTTTGCTAAGCTTTATCCTATACCTCTATTTTGTACTTTGTGTAATAGTTGTTGCCATACATCATACATTGTATCATGTACAATTGTCGTGCAATTAAGTTTTTGCATATGTACAATGTAAGACTAATTGACATACTACATACTAACTGTTTGATTATGCTATAAAGATTTTATACCATTCAACTTGAGAAGGATCAGAGGATTGACCAAAAGCTTGTTATTAAGTGCTTTACTTTTGGTATCAAAATAGAGTGTAAAATTTGTACAATGTAAATTGCTGTCACAGATAAACATAAGATTTTGTGTTGTTCTTCCAGAATGATGAGAAGTCTATCCTGCAGGACTTGGTGGTTGGGGTCAGTGACCTTGACAAAGTTACCTTTATCTTCAGGACTCTCTCACCGCAGGACTGTCATGAAGGTAGCTACTCTTATAATGTGTTGTAGAAAGGTGGTAAGGTGGTCTTGTGGTTTAAGGTTGCCGACTTAGAATCTTAAAGTTCAGGACCCAGCATTGTTGTCTTTGGATAGGCTCCTCATGTTTGTTTGCTCGACTCAGATGAAAATGAGTACAGTCAAACCTGCTCAAGACAGTCACCTGGGGGGACTGAAAAAATGGGAACATTTTGTTTGGACAGGTACAAGAGGATTGGCTCACGATATGGCATATAAGATGATTTCCATGTTGGAGTGTTGAGTTCTTATTGAATAGAGTAGGGGACTTTCCTGACAGTGTATAGTGTGAGTGAATCAAACTTCACTGTTTAGGCTAATCCCGCTTGTACCTATTGTACGAAGCTGGTGTATTGTGCTATATTGTTGTTTACTGCTTATGCTGTGATTGACGTGTCCTTCCCCCAGCTGTAGAGCTGACCCACAGTGTGGAAGGCACCAGGTCCGGAGTACAGGTGGTGTTCTACCTGAAGAAAAACCTGTTTCTCAGGCTGCCTCGCAGGCTACAGGCTGGCAGCAGTATCAAGATGTGCCCTGTTCTCTTCAACCAGGGTGAGTGGAGTCCTCATAAACATCACTCACTCACTCACTCAAGCACTCACCCTCTCACTCGTGCACTCGCACTGTCACTTTCACACTCTATCTCACTCACTCAGTCACTGAGTAACTATTCTGTTCAGTGCTCGAAATACTTTTTCAGCCAGGTACATGTAGCTCAGTCGACAACCTGCATCATAAGCTAGAGATAGGGAAAAGCAGTGTTACAACAGTTTCTGCAAAATTTCAGGTTGCGCACTGCACTACCTGGCTTAGTGCCAAGCAAAACTTGGTTGTACTAGTGTGCAAGTGGATTTTTTTAGACATTTTCTTGCACATAGATCAATGTCGTGGCTTGATGGGACCGCCAGATGCCTCTGTCCTGTGGGTCAATACTGTACATTGAGGAGAGAGGAAATTGTGACATTAGGTCAAGTCTTGATGTATACGGATTTGACCAATCAACAATGCATATTGCCCATATTGGATGAATTGATGGTTGGAATGATGGATTGGTAGTAAGTGATTGACTGAGTGGGTGAAGTGAGTGCATGCATTCAAGAGACAGAAAATAACAAAACAGTTTGTGATTCTTCATTTCCCCAGCCTTGGTGAACCTGCACCAGAGCTGGGATGTGGATTTTGTCAATGCTGTCCAGATGCAGAACAACATTAACCAGCAAGCCATCCATGACACGCAGGCTTTCTATAAGAGGTTCAAGTCAGTTCTGTTTAACTGTTTCCTGCCTGTTTCATTTTACACTTGTCAGTTTAGATCATGGTCCAGGAATATTTTGGATTATGTTTGTTGTTTTCTTCTTTTTGTAATACTGCACTGCTAAAAATGGGATTATTGTATGTAGCACTGTTGCGCAATGTAGAAGTGTGATTGGTAGGAATAAACGTACATGTAGGAGAAATAAAGGATAAGAAAATAAGGAGAATAGATGACTTGATTTGTGTGTGCAAAGACTTATGTATAGATGTGTTCATGATGTTTACATACAAGGATGTGTGTGCATGTAAGGGGTGTATTGTAGTATATACAATATACATTGTACTTATATATACAGGGACCTTACAACTACAAAATTTCTCTCATTTGTCTAACAGAGGATTTCACCTTGACAAGTCTAAGCTACCAAGTAACCCTAGTGCTAAGGTTGTCATGCTGGACAAGGTGGGTTAATCTTATGACTATCAAATGTACAATGTAGCTTTGCAAGTAACAGGCAACAGTATAATTCCAGACGAACACTTTAATTACGGAAAACCTTAATTTATTTAAAAATAGATTAACCAGATGAATTAATATCTGTAGGTATGATATACATGTATCAAAGGATGATGAATATATAGATTGCAATTAAATGTCTCCATGAAGAAGGCCAATTCTGCAGAATTCTGCGGATTCTGCCAGAATTCTGGATGCGAGCCAGAATTCTGGCAGAATTCTGGTACCCTGACCAAGAATTCTGCCAGATTTCTGGGACCAAGAGCCAGAATTCTGCAGACCTTTTTTCGTAGAGACATCTGATTACAACCTAGTAGTACATATTCAGTATCCTTTGATATATCATACCTACAAATATTAATTCATCTGATCAATCTATTTTTGAATTATCAAGGTTTTCCGGAATAAGAGTGTTTGTACGGAATTATACTGTCACCTGTTAAGTGTATATTGATCCCTTATATTATGCATAGTCCAGCAGTAAGGGAGCCAAGCCTCCCTCTGGATGAAGCGGTCTGGAATTCGAGTCCAGTGATCTTGTCGTTAAGAGCAAGAAGAATTTTTGCAGATACAAGGAACCTGTAAAAACCTATACGAAGCACCTGGCAGTGTTCTCCGTCACGACCAATGGAAGAGCAACTCTTTAGTGATATGAGGTAAAATGGTTTAAGGTCACCTTCTTTAATTTCAGCTCCTGCGACCTTTGAACTCCTCTGACGAGCTTCTGCGGCAGCTGGATACGCTGGTGATGCAGGGGAAGAAGAAACAAGGGTTTGGGATCGACCATGGGCTGGGGGTGGGGCTGGTCTCCATCACATCCGAGTTCTGCTTCAGTGTCGGGGCCTGTAGGCTGCTCATGTGCAATACTGGCATCCACAGGTAGGTGGAGAGATGTCCCTGTAGCTCAACTGGTATCAGCATTGTCCCAATTACTTTGTAGTTGGTAGCTGGTAGATCCTGGTTGAATCGTGGGTACGACATCTTGGTTTAGGATGAACCTGCTTTTTGGAAGGGACCTAAAGTAGGGCTTCTGTGTTTGAGGAGGTGCCTTGAGCAAGTTAAAGTGCAAGGACTAGCAACAAATCCTTGTAAAGATTTTTCTTCAAATTTTATGGCACCAATAATGTTAACTTGCTGAAAACAAAGTTTTTAAGTTGATATTCAAAATTTACTGGAATATTAGGGAATATAAAATTCAAAGAAATTTTACTGACTCTTTACCTTTTTACAGAACCTCATGTGCGGCTACCTTAGAGCAGAGCATCATCCTGACCCGTTGCCATGGGTTACCATCCCGTTACCTAGCAACGGCTGCCCACATCATCAAGAACCAAGGGGTCAGAGTTCAAAATGAAGCCAAGCACCCCAGGATAGAAGACAACACGCCTGCAGGAATTCCCAGGTATTTTGTGGAAGATGTTGCTTCTGGTGTTTATTTTATTTCATATTTAATTTTTATTCATTTAGTTTTACTACATTTGTTGAAGGATTGACACAACAGGTGACTATCACCTTCTCAAGAGTTCAACCCAGAGACCAGAGTTTAAATGTTTGCTCCACTCACATTGGGAAGGACCCCTACTGTTTTCGATAAGTGTGGCGGGTTCTTTAAACGTGCTTGAGGTGTGGCTCTCCCAAATATGGGACCTCCATTTAACGTCCTATCCAACGGACAGCGCTAACCAAAGCTAGATACTCATTTATACCTGAGTGAAGTGAGGAAAGATGCACATCAGCTGTTTTAAACCCAGAACCCCTGGGGTTTGAGCCAAACACCTTACCGATTGTGCCACATGATGCCACATACTATAGAAGTCTCTGCACTTGTAAAAGAATTATTATTCCCCCAAATACATCTACATCAGTTTGTGCAAAAACCTCCTTTTCACAGTAAGGCCACACCAATTTAATTTCTTGGTTCACGGATTTTTTCATAAAAAATATGGAGCGAGAGGGCGAAAATAAAATAAAAATAAAACTTGTAAAATGCTTGGGGTAAAGGTAACGACTATTCCAAAACATAAAGAAAAAAAGTTTTCAGCTTGAAAAAAGTACAAAAACACTACTATTGTACAGCAACAGCACCTGTACCCACACTTTAAGGAGCTTATAATATAAAGGCCAATTTGCTACCCCAGAAAGTTGGTGAATGGTTTCATTAATGGTAAAAATTTGCTGAGTGGTAATTTTCATTGTTATTTTTTTTTTCCAAAAAATAGGAGTGAGCTCGAGCGAATCCGTGAACCAAGAAATTAAATTGGTGTGGCCTAAAGAAAAGAAAATATTTTACGCTCATCAGGACTAGCCAAAACTATCATGCAGGCCAAAAGGAACCATCCAGGGAAGAAGAAATAGGGGTACGCAATAGAGAAATGGGACGATAATATCAAAGAATGGGCCAGCATACATTGTAACACTAAATGAAACATCGAGAAGAACAGAAATTTGAAACTGGTTGTGAGATCTTCTGCACTAGAAAGTTGAACTAAGAGGTACAAATGTAGATGAAATCAGATCTTTTGATTCCACATTATATATGTGTACAGAATATCTGTTTCTTCAACAGGTTATACAGTTTGTGCCAGGACACCAGCAGTCCAGAGGCGGAAGGCAGGAAGCCTACCTGACATTCCACCACTGGTGCTGCCGGTGTACATGACTGTGTATTGTCATAGGACTTATTCCTTAAGGTGGCACAATACTGGATTTAGGATGCCTGTAATAATGTTGTTATTGTTGTTCGATTCAAAGCTACTGTAACATTTCTGCTCACAAAGGTCAACGTAAGAATGGACTATAGAGCATCTTTGACAATCAAATATAGTGTACATTTCTATTAACTTATTTGAATATTTTACATGATATGGTCAGAGTAAGGTGAAATACTGTAAACGCCTTTGAGTTTGATTTTATTGTCTTTGATTTTATTTCTCTGTAGGGAGACAATTAAGTGTTTGCTGTGGTTTTTAGTTTGTGGTTGTAACAAGGGGGAGGGCAGGCAGAAGACAGAACAAGCATTTTAGGCAGTGAGAGTTTGGAGAGAAGAGGTTACTATGATAGCCGTGAACATTAAACCACTGTAAAAATTTCAACATTTACTGTACAATTTGTATTTGTAGCAATGCAAGTTATCCACAAAATGTAAACATACATACTGTGTATTTTTGTAGCTTGGGTAATGGCTGGCAACAAGTGTACTTGACATACATCATAAACTCAGAGAAATTTTATATTTGAATACCTTGACCAGGTTTATCACTCTACGAGAGATTGTGGTCACTACAATGTTTGTACTGTACAGTATATATTGGTGATAATTGAATGTCAGTTTTAGAGGCCAAAACTATATATGACTCTGTGCAATATCTCATGCATGCAGAAATTAAGTATTGCAATGTAGAATGTCAGGTTTATGTTCTTGACAATTATAGATCATTTGAATTTGATTTATTGTACTTATATTTCACATTCATATTGTATCGTTTCCGGTGCAATGGCCAAGGGGGTAGAGTGATCCGCATTTGGAAAGTTGCGGATTCAAACCCTGGCTGTTTCATTATTTTACCAAAGACTTGAAAAATGGTGCAAACTAGGGTTGGGTACCGGTACAGAAAATTCAGGTCCAGGTTTGGTTCAGGTCCAAAGGATCAGGTCCAGGTCCGGCCTAGCCTGGGTACCATTCTCCGCGGTCGGCTTTGGGGAGCTTTACCCGGCACCGACCTGCTTCTGTCAGCCTGTCTGATAAGCTGCCCTTTGAGATTTCGCCGATAGAGCTTGTAGCCGGCCTTTGGAGTTTACCCCGGCCTTTGGAGTTTACCCCGCCCGTCGGGGCACGACTAAATTAATCTAACCCCGTAAGAACTCCCCCGGCCTGTACCAATTAACTGTACGGGCGGTCACCCCTACACCGCCGAGCGCCTCGATGGTATGGTTCCCAGGCTAGGTCTGGCCCAGGTCCGGACATACACCGTACCGGTGCCCACCCTTGTGCAGACTGTTTTCTCAGCTGAAAGCTGAGCACTCATGAGGGATGAGTATTAGAGTTGATCACAACCCACAATCAATGGACTTGCCCCTTACTGTGGTGGCCTGTGTGGCCCAAGGGCTATGGAGATGGAGGTGGGCACTGTTTCTGTACACAGAAAGGAAGAATTTTAAGTAATATTGTATCATCTGTTTTCCTAGAGATCTGATTTTTCCATGATGGAAGACCATGGATATATCTATAACTATGAGAAGTACAAATGTAGCACTACCCTGGTACTAGTGGTAGTAGCAAGACTTGTGAGGGACCAATAATAAGCCTGTTCATGGTTTCAATTGTGCATGTGTGAGGTCAGAGGTGAAGGTCCTGACCTTTCATTGTAACGTTATATTGCCATATCATAATGCATCACATTGCACATGCATAGTTCGAACTATGAACAGGCTTAACATTAGTTCGCCTTTGTTCGTAGGGTAACCTTTATCCGTTGTATTTTATAACACCAGGGTATTTCGGGATGTTGAGTCGACGGGCAGTGGTCTCAAACTTCATTGTATTGAAAAATAATGCAATTTTGAATTACCGTCCATCAATCTTTCAAATTGATATCCCTAAATATCCTGTTTTTAGGTACAATGGTTATAGGTTACCCCACGAATAAAGGTGAACTAGCGTTATTTACATGTTACATTCTATGACTCAGTAAATAGTGACAAAGAAAGACAAGCTTGTATTGTTTTTGTGTGCATAGGAATGAATGCTGCATAACATAGAAGTGCCAGGTCTGTAGCAAAGTAGAATTGCACTATATTAAAAGTCCACCCCACCCCCGTGATATTATGGTAGGACCCTTAGCCTTCAGGAAGCATGAATATTAATTACCAGTAGTGTTAAGTATCCTTGCAGGAAGTATTTTATGCATTTGTATTTAGTGTTCTAAAAACTTCTAAGAAATCGGGAGACCTCGCCTGCCCTTTCCGAGAAAGACGTTAGAAGGGGGAAAAAGATTTTACCCGGCCAAAGTGCTGATATTGAAAGCTGTGCACAACCCGTGACGTGCACATGTCAACATCGCCACTCTCATACGTCATATTTATTCTTGCGATGTTTCCTGGTTAGTTTTCCGCCATGTTTAATGATATGCAGTCAGAGTTTGGTTCCTAAACTTCCCTCACAAGTCCTCTTATCTGCCGGCTTACGTTGTTACTTGAATAGGTTAGAAAATTAGCACGATAACAGGTGTCTGCGTATCCACCTGTAAGGAAGTGTGCCCTTTTGACCTAAATACGACAGCGGCGGCTCCTTGCGATAGTGAAGTGAACTGCAGCTCAATTTCTTTCGCGGCAAAGTCGACCTCGGCGGGGAATTTTACTCTCGTTCTCTTCTGAGAAATGGGCCTGGATAATTTGTAAGTGACGTAATCTGAGCTGCCGAACGTTTTGGACACACCCAAATATAATTACGTACACAGTACAGTTCAATAACTACAAACTCAAGCTTCGAGGAGGAAATAGTCCTTGCTCACACGGGCGACTCTACAAATAGATTATTGGCATGAGGGATATATGCGAAGCACGTTTACATGCCATTGGAAGTTGCAGGGGACTTTTCAAAGTTTGTGGGCTGCATAAGAAACACCTCTCTCCCATGGAAAGGGCTCCTTGACTCTGAGCGTGCTTGCTGGCCATGGCCCAGTGTGTTAACCGTGCGTCGCGCCCTGCGCGGGATGAAGTACTACCGCTGTGCTGCTTCATATGGGACTCGACAAAAATGATTTTTCACCTTAAAGATGGGTACTACTAGATACCGTAACGGTTTAATCTCATCAACATGTGTATATGATCCTGGAAGTTGATTGCTCGGACATTCTTTAATAGACATACTTCGCCGCACTATAAGGTTGTATAGCCGTGTGACTTGAGATCGAGAGTATCATAATGGCAACGGCCTTTATAATTACTGGATTACCAAAAAAAAATGCTTTCTGGATATACGCAACACTGGATTATCATTCGTGTGGGGGGAAACGTCATTCTAAGGTAAGCTTCTATTTCTTTTCTTTCAATTTGACTTACCTGTCATCTCAATGGAATAGTCCATTTACACGTCAGGGGGAGTGCCGGTCCTTTAATAGCTTGCATTATGCAAGACTGTGGCCAGTAATTTCGATGGATGTTTCCTGGTTAGTTTTCCGCCATGTTTAATGATATGCAGTCAAAGACTATGGTTTCTAAACTTCTCTTACAACACCCAATATATGCTGGTTTGCGTTGTTACTTGAACAAGTTAGACAATTCACGCTAACGCTAAGGATACTCATGCATAACGTTGTAGATGATAAACTTTAAAAGTTTTTTTTTCATATTTGAAAAGTATCTGTGAGGCATGCGCGAGTCCTGAAGTGGTAAGCCGATGAAAAAATGGCCCCTTTCTTCCATACAATGCTCATAAAAACAACACGTACTCTTAAAAGCGTTCTCTTTCGAAAAAGCATGCTCTCCCTCAATTAACCAAAAGTCCCGCTACCGTCTGACGCGTCTGGGGACTTGCAAGAATGGAATTTACCCACAATGCAGCCTTGATTAATCATTACAACAGGTAGCGAAGAAATCTATATCATATCATCTCATACTTCCCAGAAACCAAGTGCAGCTTTATTTTGTGAAAAAAGGTGCAATTACACTTACAACTGATACCACTTTTTTCAATTTCTTTTCTTTAATACCTGCCTCCCATTTTCCCATCATCCTTACTTAATTTACCGGAAGTGGCGTCACGGACTCCAGACCATTAAAAAAAAACAACTTCCGACCAACGCCTATGTCAAACAAACTTGTAATGTATCATTTTTTAAAGAATTGTCAATAAATTCAGGGTTTTGGTGCCCATGACAATCCCTAGCTACATGTGTAATACCTGTGGTATTTTCTATTCGTCACAAGAATAAATGCAAATAGCAAGTTGTCGCTGGCAATTTGAAATGAATACTTGCTCAATACAAGGTTTTGTCAATATTAGGATCCTATTAAAACTATAAATTTGGATTGCTCTCCTCGTTGAGGAAAAGCGTACACGAGTTGCTATGTACTTTATATGTTACTCTTTGAAATTTTCTACCAACTAGGAGAACTAAAACATTGTTGTGAAAACAAACCTGTGCAATTGACCACCTCTGCATAACGGGGGGAAACCTAGCCAATGTGATCACTTTTAAGTGGTACCTTAAATTAAATAATAATCTTTTCCATTTGAACCGGGCATTAGGAATCCTATCCGTAGTGACCACCTGTCCACGAGTTCCTTGAGCCTGAGTGGCCTTTTTAGGCAATAATTTTGGCTTTTGACAACAATGAAATGCAACAAGTGCATAGATTCAAAAGCCTTTTTCCTTTTCAGAGTGTCCATTCTGAGAAAGGTCCCATCAACTATTCCTTCACTCTTAGAGTACAACGATTAGTCGGCTGCTCAGTACACACTGGGGTTCATTTCCTAGAATTTAGGCTGGATAGTACCAACTTGAAGTAAAACTAGCACCGAACATCCAGCAATGTTGTTAAGCGTTAATCAGTTAACATTAAAATTGACAGGGTTTGGTGAAGATTGTAGTGCCTCAATAGCCATTGGTACAGCCATGCAAATGGAAATTGAAAAAAAAAAGTTTGTTTTGTAGTGGCAGTAGTTGATATAGGTACATAAAGGATTGGATTGAGAGTCGAAGACTAGCTGATCAAAATGATGCATGTATCTATAATCAATGAGTTAAAATGTTCTACCAATGAAGTTTTATCAAGACAAAAAACATGTACTACAGACACCAACACAAAATTAGAGTCACATGGAGTCTTTGGTTGTATGAAAGGAGTCACCTGGAATTGACATTTGACATTTGATGATTTTGACATTTGACAATTGATGATTTTGTAAAACATCGCAATAATTGGTAATTCCTATGTCTGAATGTATAAATACAGACATAGGAATTACCAATTTGATATCGACACTTTTTGTGTGGTGATTTTCTAGATTGCTATATTTGTTGTCCTTTTCGTTTTCTTTTACCTTTGATATGGTCACTGCATCTTCTCTTCTACTAATAAGTGAATTTGATAGATCAATGGTCTTCAAGGGGATCTTAACTTTAAATTTAAAAGCAACGCTCCAATCAGAGGGTGTGCTCTGAACTATGACAGACGTATGTAAAACAAGTGGGACTTGACTTCTGGGTTAGCTTAGTAAAGTAGGTTTTTCAATCTCAAGTTTAGCCCTTTAACTTATAGTGTTACAAAATAAAGAAAAGTTGACAAGCACACAATTTGACGATTTTTAAAAACTGTGATTACCCTGTTGAACATTGTTTCACCCCTAAGTACCTCAACTGTAGTTGTAGTTATACTGTACAGTACAAGTAGACAACACACGTGAAATATATATCAATACGTTAAAACTTATATAACACACATTTTTGTACAATATCAATAGCAACCGTACTAATGTGTGAACCATATCAAAACTATTAATTTCAAAAATACTGAACACCACGACAATCCTTTCTATTGATTCATACATACATTCTACGGGACTGGTAAACTTTGGTCCATTAATGTAAATGTAAATGTAAATAAAGACGGGATTCGTACAGTTTGTGGCAATTGGAAAAAAATATGTAATGGACCACCAAAACGTGGCCATCTGTGCAGACGTAGTTACTTGTACAGGGAAGAATGATTTATTCTATCACAGCCTTTACTGAAGCTGAATTGTGTGATACATTACAACGGCCGATAGTACTCACAAACACCAAGCAAATAATGAAATATGTCTAAATTACTTTTAACCGCATGGAAACATTCTAGGCTAAAGGGAAATCAAATTATAGACTCTCTTCATTATCAGAGTGATAGATATATGCTATCATAACTTTGTTTACTTTATTTGGCTAAGAGCAATTCATAACTTGTTCATTTCATTTTTTGCTCATTTCCATGTATTTTCACAAGGCTGTAACGTTACATATCTCCAAAACTATCGCCTCTCTACTGTACATCATTCTACAGAACACTAGAACATGACTAGGGAGAATATCGCGGTTGAACACACGTACAGCCGACAGTCACACCCTGCCACTCCTCACGGTACCTGTATCCACCCGACTTCTTCTTTTTCCTCCGGTACACCAGTTTCTGTATCGTCACTGGAACACAGGCGTAGTTGTAGTTCTGTTTCTTGGTTACCGGGTCTAGACAGGCGGTGCATCGGCACTTTGCCCGGGCAATGTCGTGAGGGACTCGGTTGGGATCGTGGTCTATGTAGTAGGACCACGGGCAGACAGATCTCTCGTTCAACGGTAAGTTAGGAGAATCTGTGGTGCGATTTTCGGGACAAGTCTCACGTGGTGATTTTTGCAACACATCCTCTTTAGGGTTATTGGAGACATTTCCAAAAACGCCATGTTTACGGCTGAAAGATTTGTTGTGTGATGAGGTTACAGGTGTTACTTCAACCTTATCTTCTCTAAATGTTTCTGTTATGTGTGGTTTTTCATGTCTCATTTGGCCTTTCTTTCTGTCATTGCGTCTGCACTTCTTTCTTTTACGGAAATAATGTCTTCTTCTCTTTCTTGCTGTCAAACGACTGGAATGTCTTCTGGTTGAGTTTATAGTTTGAAGTGGTTCTACCATAGAGCTGTTGGTGCCAAGACCATGTTGAGATGTTACATTGACATTTCTGAAGTTAGAAATTTTACCGTCGTCTCTATGTTCCTGTTCTTTGAAATGGCCAATGCTATAGGGGTTGGTGTTGTTTGTGTCTTTGCGTTGCTTCTGTTTGGGGTCGTTCTCAAAAGAAGCAGATTTGCGTCGTTTTGATTTTGGACCCTGTCTGGCGGTTCTCTTTAAGGAGCCAATCTTCTTTCTACGGCGGCGACATCGTCGGTTTCTTTTCTTTAACTTCCTCCTCTTCATCCTTTCTTTGTCTCTCTCGCTGTCTTCCTTCGTTTTCTTAGAAAGGGTTGTCTTGTCAGTTGTAAATTCGTTCTCATTCATGTTTGACTGTTCCGTTTCTAGATGAAAGCCTAGCGGGTGAGCGCCATTTCGCTTTCGTCCCCTTCTTGGCGGTCTATGCCCTCGCCTGATGGCTCGAGAAACATCACGGCTAACATTTCTTTCTGCCCCCTCCCAAGTGTCGATAAACCCTTCAACTTGATCTAACACGGCTGTGTCACCAGTGGTGACTGTCATCTCAGTCGAATCATCAGAACTATAGGAGTGACGGACAGGGTGTGCTGTCTTCGCCTTTTCCTTAGTCTGGGCGCCAAATCTTCCTCTTGCAGTTCTGTTTATGTCCAGTTTCACAACATTGTCATTGCGTGGGGACATTTCTGTGCTGTGTTTGTTATCCCTTCTACTTGTTTCGTTCATAACAGTTAGAGCATTACTTTTCAAAGTCTTCCTTGTCACGAGAGGATAATTTGCGAGGTTCAAGTTCCGTGAGCTATTTCTGTTGAAAGGTTGTTGGAGGTTTATTTTCCGCATGAGAAAAGGGTTTCTAGTGGGTAACTCCCCTCCCAGTCCGATTTTGTAATCGGATCTCTGTATCATGTT
The DNA here is from genome assembly GCF_000003815.2 of Branchiostoma floridae. NCBI lineage: Eukaryota > Metazoa > Chordata > Leptocardii > Amphioxiformes > Branchiostomatidae > Branchiostoma > Branchiostoma floridae. The sequence continues at coordinate 7,098,228 of NC_049980.1, read as the reverse complement.
AGTTGGAGAAATTAGCCCTTGTTCTTCCTTTATAGAAACCTGTTGGTCACTTGTGTGTTCGTCATAACTTGGGAGTTCCACCATTTTCTGTCCCAGAGTTTGTTCGAAATCTTTTGTGTGTGTTTCTCCATCAGGGGGAGGGGCGGTTGTAGAAATGGCGGCCATATTGATCACCTTTACAGTTATAGAAGATTTGATAGGACCTGTACTTGTGTCCTGTTCGTTTTCAGGGGAGAGATTTCTGCTTTTATCTGGCTTCTCTGGTTTCTTCGTTCCCAACGTTACAGAGAACCCGTTAGTAGCTTTATTCAATTTGGCACCTTCGTGAGTGCTTTGAAGAAGATTGTGACCAGTGACTGCCATATTTTTCCATGACCCCGTTTTAGCGTTCACTCTTTTGATATAAAGCGACGGTCCGTTGTCCAATTTGTCAGAAAAATCCCCCCTGTTCTCCCTGTTTGGTGTTTCCGAGAAACTTCGCAAACTTCCTGGATCTGTACTCATGTACAGCACCGCCCATACGGTCACAAGAACAAGTGCCAACGACCCCAACACCTGTAAATGTCAAAGGAATAAGTAAACAGAGATCTGCCATAGTAACAACGTTACATGTAACGTTACAGATGCGAGTATTCTTTATCATGGTATCCACAAAGTCTTTTATAAGTTTCTAATGTTTCCAAATCATCAAGAACAATATCAGAAATTCTAATTTACATTTGTAGTTGCTTCTTTCGCATGAGTACTTATTTGTTTGAATACCCAACTGACAAATGTTCATCAAAACTTCTGTATGGTTTTAGAAAAAAGATATCACTTCGATTTTTCTAGAGAGGAAAATCAAGACCAAGAATTTTCGCAGACTCTCGATATCAGCATGTTTTACCATGCTACCATGCATGTGTACCAAACTACATTCATATTTAGATCTAATGCAAGCTAGAATCATGATTTAAAAAAAAAAATTGGGGCCGTGGTCGTTTCAAGACCTGCCACTACTATAGTATACTCACCTTCGCCACCTTCATAATGCCGGCAAGAATGTTCAAGTCACCATTGATAAGTAATACATATTCATGAAGATTCAGTTATTGCCCTAAGACATTGTCAACGGTTCACCTATGTCGCATACCAACTTCTTTGGACTTGTCAGCAATGTCTTGCATGTGAGCTATGGCGTAATCGGGTAGGCTCACTGGGTCGAGGACACGTCATACAATGGTCTGTGTGATCACGTGACTGTTAAGGCACAGGGGTTATCTCGTTGACTTTTACTCGCGACTTTTCGGCCTTTGACAAACTCAAAAGGCTATAGGTAGTACAGGATTTACAACGTTTTTTTGCATATACGGAATGTTTGTCAAGTGCTTTGTCATGTGTTAACAAGTCGAGGAGCAATCATGGTCCTGTTTTCTATATACCAAACAAAGAGTCGCTGTTTGTTGGGGGAAGGCAAATTTTCTTTTCCGGATTAATTGTCAGCTGCGCTAATCTTAGACTTAAAGCTCGTCCAATGCAGATCTTGTTTAACTTTGATATGGAGGTAGAGTTTTTCGTAGATGCAAGTGTATGCATGGTGTGTCTCTGGCACTATATCTCTTGAATGTAACGTGTGGTTGCGATGATATCTGGTACTTGGTTTAGTGGTGCTGTCCTGACGGTCAGGTTTTAAATGTGGGCCTCCTGACGGTTGAAGAACTTTACTTGGTACTGCAGTGTGCCTGTTTATTATTTGTGTCTTTGGCCCATGGCAGGACATTTTTTTTTGGTGACGTATACACTTTAATGTAAATTGGAGGTTGTATAAGTACGGGCCCCCTAGCAGCGGCATTGTTTGGTTACAATCTTTCCAACAGTATTTGATTGGTTTTCTGTCCAGGCACGGTTCTGTCAAGAGCATGGAAATGCGTTTCTGTTGCCCATAGGCTAGATAGAGCTTAGATTACATTTAAGAACTGAACATTCCTCTAGTAGCTGTGGGCTACTAGCATGTCATTTACCATCCATCTGTTTCTGTTTCCGGATATTTGTGGTCACTATAACTCTAGAACCTCTAAATGGATTGTAAAGATATTTAGTATGTGGGTAGGTGTTGGGAAGATGAAGGTCAAGGTCAACTTTGGGCCACCGGACCACCTGGTGTGTGAAGTTGGTACTGCAGCAAGTCCTGGGCAATCTATGGTCTTGAGAAACTCTTGATGCATGTGTACGTATTTTGGCTAAGTGGAATGCAAATAGATTGGCAGAGATGTTGTTGTCATTGTAGAGAACACCACATATGTGAAAATATTTTACCGGTAGTGATTTTATTATCATTAGTGATAACATCGGTTTATAATATTTGACATCTTGTAATGAAAAACGAGTGAATGCGTTATATGCGGAATTCCCTGTTGAAGCACAGGGAGGTACATTTGCATGGTCCAAAATTATGAATAAATAAAAAACTCATTAACATCGTCGTTGTATTTCTGATGGTCAAAAAGGTTCACATTTCTTGGTTTATGGTTACGACAGAAACAGATCTTATCAATGCTACCTGAAAACCTGCAAAGTTTTGTCATATAAAACCACGCCACCTATCGTATTCACTACGCTCTGCAGTTCAGAACAAGTGCACTACTCGGAAGCATGACCCGGAAGTACTCTTTACATTGCTGTTGAATATTCATGAATACTAATCCTGTTGAATATTCATGATTTGCGCACGGCTCTCGTTTTTCTGTTCCACACGGCCCCAAAATGATCCAGATTTTACAAACTGGCGCGAAACTTGTCCGAGCACAGGCATGACAGGTGCCAAGCACAAATAAAACCGAGCGGGACAGGAAAAAGAACGAATAAGCGAGCGATTGATGCCCTACTTTCTTAAAAAACAAACCCAAGCACACATAATTGACCTCACGTGACGTGAAGAAATCACTAGCAGCGACGCCAGGTCACACGTAGCTTTTAGTCAGCACAGCTCGTGACTCTGCAGTTTTTCACTTGTATAAACATCCTCATAAAGGCTGGAAGTTTTCTTTTCGTCGTATCATCGTAGTCTACTGAAGGATGGACCTGATTACTGTACAGCTTCTGACCCTCCTCGGACTTCTGGTTTCATGTTTGGCGTTTTCTTTGCTCCCCCTGGTTCTGGCTTGGAGGGCAACCAGGCCGTCAGCAACAAGCAACGGCCAAAGGTCAAGTTTTCTCGGCAAGGTGAACAGCTTCGTAGGGGGAGTTTTCTTGGCGACATGTCTTCTTCACTTGCTTCCAGAAGTGAGGGAGGGCCTTGAGGAAAGCTTACATGGATACGGGATCGATACGCACTACCCCATAGCTGAACTGGTGACGTGCATTGGGTTTTTCATTGTTCACCTGGTGGAGAGTTTGACACATCTTTGTTTACCTCATGACCATAGTCCATCTCAAGATGTGGGTCATGGGGACCGACGATCGCACAGCACAGTTGGTGAGGAGGACACAACTCGTCCATTGATAAGAAATGAATCCAAGGTGGACTACGGGGCAGTCAATCCGTCAGCACAAAGGACTGGGTCACCAGCTGACAGCCCTGTGGACTCAAATGACAATGCAACAGTGGGAGGAAACGTGCATACACTCTTGCTTCTGATCGCTCTAAGCGTTCACGGGACGTTTGAAGGTATCGCACTCGGTGTCCAGTCCGTGCAGTCAGCTCTTCTGTCGCTGTTCGCCGCAATTGCCGTCCACAAAAGCATCATAGCCCTCAGTCTTGGGATGAACGTCGCAACCGGTAAACTGTCACTACCATGCAAAGTCGCCACCTGCGTAGTCTTCAGTCTGTCTGGTCCCCTAGGACAAGGCATAGGTCTCCTGGTCACCGACGCGGACGGAGGTGGTCTCGTCACCGGCATTCTACAGGGGGTGGCTGCGGGAACTCTGCTGCATGTCACGTTCATGGAGGTGCTTTCCAAAGAACTGAAAACAAGTGATCTGCTGGGTATGCTGTGCGCCGTCGTTGGGTTCGCCATCCTCGCAGCATTGAGTCTCTTGGAGGATCATGATCATTGAAAAAAAAAAGAAGACAATGGTTAGTTAATGCGATAGTGGATGCCATTCACACTTACATGCGTCATATGCATTGGCACCTGCTTGAACGTTGATTTGTGGCTAACAGAGTTTCATCCTATTGATTGAATTTGAAACTTGTGTCATGTAACTCACTGTATGTGAACTGCTTTAATCTTTTGTTGAAAAACTTATAATATGCGCGCTAAAGCAAAAGATCCACCCATGAACAATGTACTAAATTTGAACGGTGCTGTTATGATAGTAACGTTTTGTGCAATTGTGTTTTATACATGTAATTGACCAATCTTCGTGATTTTAAATATGCAGATGTGATTGTTTTACATAGCGCGGCTATGACTGACAATGGAGGTTGTATGGGGTTTTAAGATGTTGGTTAACTTTTAGGTAAAGAGTTGTGTAATTTCCTGGGGCTGAATAATTTTAATTCCGTTTGAAGGCTGTTTTTATATCCCCTATCACCCCTTCACGTCACTTTTAATGATTTGTAACAATGTGCAATTGGTTTTGAGACCATCACCGTGTTTCATGGGCTTGTGCTTCCATTCCATGTTCGAAAGAAGTCATAACTGTTCCTGTCGATATCATATGTTAATTAGTGTAGAATGGAAAGGAAAATAAACTACTTGTTAATGATCCAAAGTCTTTGTGCACGTGATTTCTTAATAAGAGTAACGTAAAACTATATTGGATAGTGGTATACATTGTAAGTAGGTCAATACACGGACAATTCTACCCAACCACCGTGCCTAAATCAGTAAATGCTTACTTAGTAGACAAACCGGTACTGGTATTCTCCTGAGAGCGATAGTTAGCTGCATAAACTCTTATTATATTCCCAGGGTTCTCCCCAGAATGTTTAAGTATAGTGGAGGGGCTGGCAAAAATATGCGCTGTCAGGAAAATGGGTTCATTTTGCAATGACGTTGTCAAATACTACAAGTAATAATGAAGTATAGTATATTGTATTAGTGATTCCTTTGTTGTGAAGTGGCAAAACCACTATTGTTTTGATCATCGCCCATTCACAAGTTTTTGCAGACAATGCCGACTGGAAATGAAGCGATGCCACTTAGCACAAAAATCTAGTGAATTTTCATTGATTTTTGCAAAACTAACCAAGAAAATAGGAAAGAAACACACTAAATTTCAAAACTAGAGTTCGGGGACCTCATACCTCCATGAAATATTTATTGCTTTTTTGTGGATGGTATGTATGTTTATAGTCGGTTGTATTTGAGAGTAATGGTTATAAATGTTATGGGAAAGTAGTGGTGTATTTATTTAATGACACAGAGGATGTCCATCTGATTAGTAATTATTAAAATGTGACACTTAACTGTGTAATGTGCGTTTAAGAGGTCGACGGCATATGGTAGCGTGGTGTTCCTTAAGCTTGATGTTTGGCATTTAAACTGTCTAAGGTTGTCAGCATTATTGAGGTTCGACTATGTGCCTCAGAGCGGTGTGGTGGGAGGAAGTTGGGAAACTCAGAAAGAAGAAGGGATGTTGCCAACTTTAGTCAGATAGTGATTTGATTTTCCACCAATATGTCATAACATCAGCTGTTCACACGGTACAAAAATGAGATGCACACTTTCCTCTGATAGCCCTACATCAACTGTAAGATGAATACTTGGCACCAACCCCGTCTGCTAAAAAACAAGTACCATTGGCTACGAAAGAGACAACTAACAACTGTCCCTTATCGTAACGAAATCAGAACATCTGTATCGCCCATAAAACTTCTGACACCCAACCCATCTAAGATGAGAGGACCTAATGGCATTTTAATCACCATGTCACTCAAATCAGCAGCACAGTACGTGAGACATCCATACCTGTTAAGCATTACCGTTAAATGTACCTCAACTTCTTACAATTATACTTACGCTTCACATCTCCATGATATCCTAAGCAGACATAAATAAAACTAATTATCATATTAAAAAAACTCGGGGTTCCCCAAACAGCTGCCATACAAATCACCTCACTATCTGCTTGGAGCTAAGCCCATTAACAAACACTTAAAGCACGATGCCTGTTCCAATATATCGCAGATATAGGGGGATTTCTGATATTATTACATCGATTATAACGACAGATACGGCGCCCAAAATTACATCGATTCGAGCTTTCATCACAGCCCACCAACACAACAAGTATGAAACCAATCCATCCAGCCGTTCTTGAGTAATCTTGTACACAGACAGAGACACATAACAGAAAACATAACCTCCATGACATTTCATGGAGGTAACTACTGTGCCAACTGTTACAAATATTTCAAACAGTCCTAAGCAGACATAAATAAAACTACTGGGGGTTCCCCAAACAGCTGTCACCTCACTATCTGCTTGCAGCTAAGCCCATTAACAAACACATACAGCACGATGCCTGTACCAATATATCTCAAATATAGGGGTGATTTCTGATATTATTACATCGATTATAACGACAGATGCGGCTCCCATGATCTCATCGATTCGAGCTTTCATCACACCCCACCAACACAACAAGTATGAAACCAATCCATCCAGCCGTTCTTGAGTAATCATCTACACAGACAGAGACACATAACAGAAAATATACCCTCCATTCCATGACATTTCATGGAGGTAACCAGTATAGTGGAGCTGGGCTAGGAATATAGTGGAGGGCCTCTGACCGGGGAGGACTCTGTATTCCCGTTTGCAAAATTCTTGGCTCACATTTTGTCCCCACTTGTTGGTTAGTCTAAACATACTATGCCAAACTCAAACCATTTTGCAGAATTTATATCCCCCCCCCAAAGAAAGAGCAGAAGGAATGAAAAGTTATGTTCTTTTGACGTGAACAGTTTTTAAGGTCATGCTGATTTGATTATATGGATGACATCCACGCCCACTCATTAAAACTTTTCCCAGTAATACATGCAATCCAATGGGAGAGTTGAGGAAACAAATATGCAATTTCATTTATTGGTTTAGCTGTATACATACAGCCAGGGCTGCCCAACTAGCCATAGGCCATTGCCAAGGGCTAACCCTGTACATTGCAAATATGCAATTATCTCAAGAATAAAAAGTTCAAGCCTAATGAAAACACTCTTTCACATTAGACCACAGCAAGTACATTTTATGGAAGACATCTCCTGCAGACTCTAAATTTAATACGAGAGGGTGAAAAAAACAAGATGTCTAAATTTTCAAAGTAGACACCATAAAACAAGGAGATTGAAAAACCAAGGACATGCATGTGGAATAAAATGTCCTTGCATAAATAATTGTAGTGAGTCGTTTATTCCTGCATTCAAGAAGTGCATTAAGTGAAACTTGTGTGGTAGACCAGTGGAAACTTAACTCAAGGCTACCACACAGGTGTCACTTCTACAACTACCTCACTAGTTTCATTCACTTCTACACCTACAGTTGCTACATCATACAATTGGGCTACATTTTGGTAATTTGTTGTGATGTGAATTCCTGAGGGGAAAATTTATTTTTTCTCTAAAATCAGTCAAAATTTATTGACTGCGCTGATGTCATTCATAAAATTTACTTGCTGTGGCCTAAGTGACCCTGCCGGCAGAGCTTCTGAGATCGACAGCGTCACAGAAACCCCGTAAGAAGTGCTGCTAGCCCCAGTAGATTATTAACAAAGCAGCGACTATAATCCATATTTTTGTATAAAACATTTATTTGTCATTCCCACCGCTCCAGATGGTATACCTTCCTATGATCAAATCACACATTCTCTCCACTGCACAAGGAAACCACATCAGACTACCTGCTGTGCAAGCTGATACTGTAAAAGGGGAAATGTCAGCCAGGATTTGATTTCATTGTATGGAGAAAATGGACTTCCACGGTTCAAATAAGAAAGTAAAAGAGGACAGAACAAATTCTCAAATTTTCATGGTGGTTTCAAGTTTGTGACGAAGCGGTCATTGCAAAAACCACAAACATAAAACCAACACAAATATTAATATTCCCCCTTTTACAGTATTGTAAAACATACAAAAGTTTCCACATGTTTTAAAATAACATCTTTAAGCTACATAGTAGTGGTAAAAAGCTACATGTTAAGCAGCAATCTGTAACAAAGGCTAAAAAGTAATCTAATAGTGACGATAGATCATTACAAGGTGTAAAAGAACAATTAAAATACATCATTTTTTGCTAAATCTACATTTACAAAATACAGGGTATCATACTTGCATACCTTATAGTCTTGATTATACTCACTCAGATGAGTGTATCACATTTTTTTTGCATGAAGCTTATCTTTCTGACGACATTTATGCTTCAAGATTTTCTAGTGTTATAACTGAAGAAATATCATCCACAAAAATGTCGGACGATACATGGTTGTTAAAATATCATGAGGACTATATGTTGGTTCACACTGGATGTTTGTAACTATGTTACAGAATTGGATATTCCTTTGTTGAAGGACAATCTACAAACCACTGTGAAAACATCTCTTGGCAGTATGATGAGACTATAATTGTTATGTGAACATTTGTATTCATATATAATCTTTGGTTACACTTTGTCTGTTACACCGAGTATACTGGATGCATTCATATCTGTAGTCTCTTTGAAAAAATATACTGTATTTGAATAAGGTCTATCTTTAAAATGTCCTAAGTAAAAAAGCTCTTGCCAGAAAATTATACCTTACACCCCCTTTCCACTAGTGCTGTGACCACATGACGACGGCAGATTTTACATATCACTCAATGAATTTCATAGACAGAGAACAGATTTTTTAATTGCATGCTTTGTTGTATTGTAAATCATACTCTTTTATCTTGCATTATATTCCCTCACAGATCCTATTTTGGACGCTGTCAAGTGGAAAGGGGGCCTTTTCAGTACTGAAGAGCAGCAGCTCCGATCCATATGCGTACAGTCAAACCTACCCAAGAAGACCACTCAAGGAACCCATTTGTGTGGACACTTGCCTGGTCATTAGAGACAAGATTTTTCAAGTTCACGCAACGTGAAAAATTATTTAAAAGTGGTTACTCTACCTGGCCAGGTGGTCCTTAGCACTTGCACAAGTTCGAGTGTACATCGTAGGTGTCTTGTTCCATTGTCCACACCACTGAACTTGAAGAATGGCAGAAAGAAATGTCCCTAGAGATCGGTTGTTTAAGTGGCCTTTTTATTTGTTCAGAATACAGCCTAGATTGAACAGGCCACGTAAAAAATTTGGGGACACTGGCAACTATGATACAAGTAGTAGAGACAACAAGGTGGGTAAATGTATTGATTCCTATGGTCCATTGACGACTGTAGAGCACAAAACAGTTACACAAAACCTTTTTGTCTCTCAACAGAACATGAATATGCAGTGCAACATTGGCAATGTCTGAGGACAATATTGTCGTAAACCCTGTAACTTGGTGAGGCAGTGGAATCAAGAACAGTGTTGTAGTGTGGCAGATTGGTTCCTGGCCCTATCTACATGTATGTACAATGTACTTTGTAACGTTTATCACACTTTTGGACTTTGAGAGGAATTGAGTGTTAGAATTGTTCTAGCCCGCCCAAAGGGCCAAACTTTCAAAGGAATAATAAATAATATCACCAGCACCATACTGTCAAACATTTATCACCTTATAGCACCAAAACAATCTTTTTTTATGAACTTTGCTAAGATAGCCAGATTGCTAGATTTGTGATTTTCAGAATCTACCTATTGATACAAGATGAAGAATCTCTATGAAATTACATGTAGTAATAAAAATGTACATTTTTGTTTTGTTGAAACTTCTACCGTATCACTCGTTTTGAGGTCTACTTTGCTTAACCAGAGATTTTGTGAGAGTTAAGGCACCATGGTTACTTAAAAGTCTATTTTCCTTTTTTAAGTACCATAACACCACCTGAAATGACTGACCCTTCATGGTACTTTTAGGTGAACCTGGCAAACTCAGAAGCAAGGCAGCTACGTACATGTATATAATTGTGTATCAATCAGTAGTTAAAGTTCTGATGACAACATCCTTTAAGGGATAAAATCATGAAAAAACAACTAAAAGTAAGTTTCATCTTGGATAAAATTGTAGTACAAAAGTGTACACGTTGACAAAGGAAACTCTACAAGAGTACTTGCCTATAAACAGAGAATCTTCAGCTAATTTTAACTCCAGGGAGACAACAAATGAATACAAGAAACAAAGTAAAAGTTTGGAAGTTTTAAAACTCTCTTGTTGATTGTTTATAGATCCACCACACACTGTGCTATGTCTACACACAGACAGGGCAGCACTCTCCTGGCACCAGCAATGGTTTAGCACAGCTCATCTCTGGACACTTTTGTCTTACACACGTGGCCTTTCCTTCCTGTAGAAAACCACAACATAAAGAGTGTAACATTACTGGATGTGAATCTGTATCTGTACAGCCAGTATGAAGTTATTAACCAACAATTCAATAATAAATGACATTGACTGAAATAAAGAAGAAAAACAATGACCAAAATAAAAATAACAGCAAAGACATTTAAAAATTTGACGTAAATCTATTTACTTTCATGGTAAGAGGGGAAAGGAGGTTTTTGTGGTTGAAACAATTTTCTTGTATCGTAAGAAAATTGAACCACATATTCACTGTGCCATCATTTTGTGTTGGTGAGGTCACTGTGAAAATAAAACCACTGTCTATGTACATGTAGATTTCAAGATTTACAGAATTCATTTGAAGGTCCCATTTTAGGCCCTCTTTCCACTACACAGTGATTTACCTTAGACCGATCGTAAATTAGACATGTGCAACCCTTGACTTTATAATTTGGAACATGACACCTGATGTAAAAGACCACAAAACATGAAAAAAAATGAATATTTCTTCTTTATACGTTTTTACCTGACATCTGACATCTTTATCTACAAGTACATGTTTCATTTGAGGGTTATCTTTTAGTTTACATGGCCTTTTGTACGATTTCATTTTCCCCTAGTAGTGGCTGCAATTTCTTCTTTATCTATGAAATGTTTTGAGTGACCTGCCAAATGATACCCTTGAAATCTTGAAAAACGGCTCAGGCCGAATGATGTATCAAGGTTAAATAAAGGTTGAAAAAAAAAAAAAAAATACATGTAGGTTCTAGTGGAAAGGGGGTGTAAGGTAGCACAGGAACAAGTACCTTTGTAAGTGAGATAAAACAAATACCACAAATTTAACAGTAACAACAATCACTGCAACAAAACTTTATTCCTTGACCCATGGCACATTAACCCTTGACACGTGACCCCTGACCCCTCCTCACCTGACATCTGCAGGAAGTGCAGTCATCTGGGTCCCAGGTGTCCCCATCTCTGTATCTGTTGCCTTCATCGTCTTTACAGGTCTGCAGGTGTTCCAGCTGCACCTCAAACTCTCTCACCTGCAATAGTTGTGTGTTCTTTCAGACAATATGCTGTGTTCTGTCAGACATCATAATGGTGGGTTCTTTCAGACAAGAGCATATGTTCTTTCAGACAATATGCTGTATGCATGGAAGCAACTTTCAACATTGTGTCTGGATAAAACAGCCTTATCTCCAAGTAAAGGTTTTGGTTGTGGGTAATTTTTTGTTTTTATGGCCTTTTGTACGATTCCATGTTTCCCTACCCTAGTTTCAGAGGGTGAAAGAAAAGGAAAGAAATCTTAGAGGGTGAAAGAACATGAAAGAATATAACCAATAAGAATATAACAGCCAATATAATGGAAACATAGAATTGTTGAAACAACAATAAAAGACAAAAAGACAATCCCTGATGGAAATCTCTGTTTGGAGAGTAAAAAAATTGTTCACATACAACATTTACACTTGACATCACTGTGATATTTATCAGCTTTATTTCAATATTGGATAAAATGTCACTCTACAGTCCTGGTTGGTACAAATGAACAGAATATGCAACATTACTTCTTGATTGATAAGAATATCATAATCAAAAGTGTATGGACTACACGTATGGGAAGTTAAATGTTCTTCCCTGTATTAAAGGACAGAAACTTGTATCAAGAATTTTTGAATACAGTATCTCAAACTCCAAGTGTGGACCCCACTAGACAGACCAAGCTGGAAACCCAGAGTGTGAAGCCTAGCCAACTGCTGCCCATCTGTGTCAGATACATGTGTAGCAGTATAATACTTCCACTAATGTTACTGCTATAAGTAATTATTGCTACTACACCCACCTTTCTTGTCAGTTGTGAGACAGCCCTCTGCAGGTCCCCTGCGATATCCTGCATCATCATCATACCGTACTCCAGTCGCGACACTCGATCTGACTCAACAGACACGTTCTGACCAGAAGTATGATACTCCAACACAACGTCAACTTTGTCATGTTTTGGCTTAGGAAGTCTTTGTTTACTCTTTTTGTGTTTCATGGCTACAAATTCTTCCTGTTTTCCCAGCTTAGCTGTTTTTCTTCTCTGTTTTGCGGTTTCCATGAAATTCATTGCATCCGACAGCTCTGAATACCGGGTGGAGCGTCGCTTCCGGAACTGTCCAGTCACTGTGCCAAATTCTGCAGAGTTGGCACAGTCTAAAACAAGAGAACGACAGAGGTTATAACGATGTTTGTCCAAAGCTAAGAAAGAATTTTATCTGAATGTTGTAAGGCAATGCATTCTTTCCACGAAGACAATGAAAAAGGTACATCCTTACAGTCACAATGGCCGAGGTAACACCCGACTACATGCAGTACCTGTTTCTTTGTTTGAGCCCTTATCTTTTCAAGAAAAACTCCAATCGGCCTGCCAGCCACATTTCAAACAGATCACGACAGAAAAGGTAAGGGTTAAACAAAATAAATAATATAACAAAGGTACAGATTAACGCAAGATCACCTTATCTGAAGAGTAACCAATATTCGTTATCTTTAAAACAAGCTATTTGGGGACATCAAGTCAACGGACAGTGGATTCAAGTAGAAATATTTTCAAAATTTTGCCGTTTGCAGCTACCATCTATCGACTTGGTACATCTAATCCTGTTCTTGAAAACAACGGATGTACGAGGGGCGTTCAATAAGTAATGCCCCTGACCCATTTTCAATAACAGGGGATTAATGAAACTTGGCACAGTTATTAGTCTTTCTCTTCATAGGAACCACCCAGAGTTATGAATTTCTCCCATCGTTTGATGCAGCTCTGGACACCGTTTTTGTAGAACACCCCAGGTTGGTCCTCCGACAGATGCCTCATCAATGGCAGAAGAGGGACGACCAGGTCTGGGAGCTGTTTCCACAGACTTCCGGACATGTTTGAATTCAGGATGCCAGCGTTTTACAAGGTCATATGATGGGGCATCATCATCATAAGTTTCTTCCATTTCAGCAAAAGTCTCCTTTGGTGTGCGTCCTTTCAAATACAAAAACCGGATCACTGCGCGACACTCAACTGGCTCTTTTTCACACCTGGTCCATTTCACACCTGACTCAGTTCAAACACCAGTAAATCAAATACTATGACTAGTTCAGAGCTGTTTTTTTGCAACATGATCAAAAAGATATAAATCATTACACAAACAAAATTTCATTTAGATCAGACAGCTGAAAGTGAGTTAGGGACATTAGTTATTGAACGCCCCTCGTAGGTTGCTCCACAGATAAATGTGAACTAGCTTTACACGACTGAATATAATTTGGAATATAATCAATAAATATACATCAACATATGGCATTGCGAAAACTACAAAGTAGCTGTGTGGTTTATATTACAAAAGGGACAAAACCGTACCTTCACAGCACTCTGTCCATGCAGTGAGGTCCATCCTTGGGATGCTGTCACAGTAAACATACCCTGTGGGGAAGTCTGCATTCAGGAACACGTCGTGCTGTACTCTGTCAATGCTGTCTCCATTGTCACACAGGACTCGAGCCAGGCTCGTCTGTTTGATCTGTGTTAACTGAGAGGGTTTGAAAACACCAGGGTTCTCGTACCAGAACCTAAAGAGAAAGGAAACAGATAATGCTCAGTGAGAAATGTATCACAAATTCTGGGAAAAAGGGACACTGAAAACTAAGATATGCTAATATACATACCCCTAGACTACATTTATATCCATCAATGCTACTATTTACACAATATAATCTCTTGTTGCTGTAGAAGTACTGTAAATGCATTTAAGTTCGCAGGGATTTAATTTCCCCATAGCAGGACTTTTCGCGTTGGTTTTACGTTTGCGGAAGCACCATGCACTGTAGTCTCTTACTACCATGGGAACATTAAACTACTGCAAAAGTTTCTGCATTTACAGTATTCAATGTTATAATTTGAAATAAAATAGTCAAAAAATATTCTACCTGGCAGACCTGCCAAAGAGCAAACAGTAGACTGGATTGAAGATTACAGAGATATTCTCAGAAAATTTTTATGTGACTGATATGAGGAAATTTTATTTTACTTGCACTTGGCATATACACTGTATTAGTACCTGTCTCCATTCCTGATATTCTTGAACTGTTGGGTAATGATGCAGAGGAAGGTCGGACCCAACAGCGACCCTGGCACAACATCCTCGACTGCGCCTGCCACAAACAGGTCCAGGTTGCCTGGGTGACCGTACAACTGTCGCAGCCTTTCCCTCAGCTGGGCGTCAGAGATCTGGTGACGTAGACTGTCCCAGTCGTTCACTGCTGTCATGTTACACAGCACCCGCCAGTCGTTGTAACCCGGAAGGGCGTGATCTCGCCCACGTTGAATGTTCAATGCTGCCAGATCTAACGCGATGTGGTGGGCCATTTCGAACAGGCGTTCCGTCAGTTCTGTGTTGATGAACTCACCTGAGTTCCTTTGCTTGAGTGGCGTTGCAAATAACCCTCGAAGAACGGGGTCGATCCCGCCTTCTTCAACAACCCGCTGGGGAGAGAAGAAAGCTTGGTGGAGGGGGAGGTGCCCCTCAGGGATCTCCTGGAAACTGGCATTCAGTCTCAAGATCACCGGGTTGATCAAGGTATGTCCAATCCTGTATGCAGCCGTGGCAAAAGCATTAATGATGCTTGGGTTTGTGTTCGGATCATAGCCTGGGTATTCTCCTACCAACTCCATTCCTTTCTGTCCAATAAACTTGGGCATCCATTGGCTGTAAGTGATGTGCTGCATCTCGGCCCCAACAATTTTTCTGCCTTCGTGGTAGATGGTATCACCATCCCAGTGGGGATTCAAACGTTGAAGCTCTTTTGCAATCCTGTTATGTTCCCGCATCCAGAGGGTGTGCATTGAGAGAAGACCAAGCTGCTCATTGCTGCGAACATCACCAGCTAGAAAACAAGGGATTGGACTATCATGCTGACCTCTTTGACAGTCAATTGGCAATTCAGTGTTGAAGGGCAGCAGATATTTCCCATTTGCTTGCCTTATTCCACCCTTCAGCAAGCCTTGTTGGTTGGTCAGATCACGAATCTGGGTGGCATACAGGTCATTGCTGCCATAAACGTTGGAGGCATCAAGGAATGATGTCAGGGTGTTAATTTGTTCTCTTGGAGTGACTTCATTAAAGAAGAGTGAAGTACTGCCTGTTCCACACACTGCACTGGATCTTCTGAACTCCATACACCTGTGTCGAATTCTGGGGTCCCCACGGGGGATTTCTATGGGGAAACAGGGTGGTGTGTTGTCGCAGGTTTCGTTACATCTCAACCCAGTGCTGAAGGTGAATTCACTGGAACTTTCCACCGCAAGATCCAGGTCATGGTCCAAGAACTGTCCCCACTGCATCACCATATGTGAATACCGTGTATCCGGCGTTGTGGTCGAGGTTGACAAAACCTGGGTAGATACCCCACGTGAACTGGGCTTGGAGAATCCAAAGTACAAGTGCGACCTGTTCCATCCCACTGGAGTGTTGAAGCCATTTTCATATATGGGCTTCAGCAGACGTCGGAAGGGTGTGAGTGCGGCCCCCCACATGGGGTGCTGGAAGTTGTTACATGTTCCGTCAAAAGAGCGGTACCGTTGGTGGAAACAGATCCGGTCCGAGCAGTTGACGATTTGTTGATGCGTGGAACAGCCCGAGAGGTTTGCCACCAGCCGCAGATGGCTGGGGGAGATCAGTTCTGTGTAGGAATACTCTGAAACCAGAAAAAGGGCAGCAATATCAGAAGCACTTCCACCTGAATACTTTATATGCCTTTAGCCAATAGTTTGAAAACATTAAACTACCACAAGAATTTCAACATATACAGCATAGTATCATAATTGCTCTTACACTTTGTCTGAAGTAGCTTTTTTATCATTCTGTATCAACGTTGAACTGTATGTGAGTCCAATATTTCTAATGGAAATTATGGTTCAATTTGGCTTCAGAATGATTTCAACCAACACAGATGAACTTTCAGGCAAATCAACCATCAGCATACCTGAGTCCTCCAGATTCAGCTTCATGCCATGCTCCACTTCCTGCCGCACCAGCTGCAGGGTCCGCTCAAACACTTCCGCTGCACGCGCCAGACTCAGGGCCTCGGGGGAGGGGAACCTCATCAACTGTAGTACGGGAAGAGGAGAATGTTCTCATCTAGCAAATGCAGTTTCAAGAAGAAGAACAAAGAGCAGCAAATCATGAACTTTTCAAAACACGTACATGTAGTGTCACGTTAGCATTAGTAATTGTCTCTGTCTTGCTTCGAAAGTGTCTGAGTCTTCAGACATCTTACCCAGTTGCATTATTCATTTTGTACTACAACATGTACATATAGCATGATAGTATTCTACCTGGATTCCTAAACTTCTATGATGTACAACAATTTCTTAAACACAACAATTTTCAATTTTCAAGACTTCAGCGTCACTCGAAATGTCCGGAAGTAAATATCCGTTTTTTTATCCAGTTGTAGAGATTGAATTGCATTTGAATATTGCTTACCTGGATGTCTAACCTTCATAAATGTATGAGTTGTACAGTCTCACAATGACTTTTTCGGTGTTGTACAAAGGTTTTTTTTTTCATGTAAGATGTATAGTCCCTTTGTTGTAAACCTTCCCACCTGCAGCAGTTCACTGGGAGTGCGTGGCCTGGAGGTCCTGGAGAACAGATCGTTACGGGTAGTGTTGATGGCACGGTCCACACTGTTTATAGCCTGCTGTATGGACGGCCCCACAAATGGATCACCTATAAAGTTGTTGGTTTCTGGAACTGAACAATGACAAAAAAGTGATGATTACAACATATAGAATACAACACGGTGTATTCCGTATCACCTGAGGTACCAGCCCGACTGCATGAAGAATCGCCCGACGGCCGATAGAACCTCTGTGATACGTTTTCCAGTCACAGGTATGACATAAATACTGTTATCAGTGTACATGACTATATGGTATCATCATGATATATATTATATAACATACATGTAGGTGGAACCAAAGTTGCCACTGTACCACTTGGCCACTTTCGCATACAGTTTTTTATTTAATTTGTCTCTTTGCCATAACGTACGGATGGGTATACAAAGTGTTTTTAATGGCATTGCTTTCAACAATAACAACAACAACATCAGGATTCACATGAAAAATGTATTTTGCCATAATGTAAAAGGTCATACTGTATCCATTCTCCTGTGCAATGCCTCGCCTGTGGTCTATACAAAATACCTTTGGCAGTTTCTGCTAAACTGGGCTGAGGTTTCCACTTTGAATCGTCGGCCATCTCTAGGTAAAACTGATCCTCTGGTTGGCTGGCAGATGGATAGAGCCCATGCCCACAAAATTGGAAACCTCATTAGCCCAGTTAAGCAGAGCCTCCCCAATTGGTAGACATATTCATGTAACGTTAGTTGATCTTTATCCGTAGGGTAACCTTTATCCGTTGTATATAAGAATAGGGTATTTGGGGATCATTAAGTCAATGGAAGGTAGTTTCACATTGCAATATTTCGAAAGTGTCGATTTGAAACCTACGTCGTTGACCTGAAATCTCTAAATACCCTTTTTTTCAACAACGAATCTAGGTTACCCCAAGGATTAAGGTGAACTAGCATTATACTGTATAGGCCACTGACGAGGTTCTGCATGATAAAATGTACAGTATCAAACCTAGCCTGTCAGTAACCACTTTGCATGATCATGACAGAATGTATAGTATCAAAAATAAGCACTTACCCAGCACAGTGAACTGCATGCTGGTGGAGGCAAACCCAATGGTGTTCCTGGCAGAACATTCGTATCGTCCTGTGTCTGATTGGTCCACTCCTCGGATGATCAAATGTCCAATGGCGCTCAAACCGTACTTGCTGCTTTCTGCAAGGAACAGTTCTGTCAACATGATGCTTTTCAGACCTAACTTTATTATCATATATCATATCATATATAATATATATATATATATATATATATATATATATATATATATATATATATATATATATATATATATATATATATATATATATATATATATATATATATATATATATATATATATATATATTTAAGTTATTTGACAATCCACTATAATAATGATCAAATGTAGCTGTAAATGGTAAATGTGTATGCGTCAGACTTTTTTTTAGCTTACAAGGCACATGCACATTTAGGTACTGTACATGTATACCATAACATCTGTACAGTGACAGATTGACTCAGCACTTAAGTGGTGAACTGCCTGTCTAATTCAATGCTTTGTGTCAATGGGGGAAAGAGTGGTCACATTGGCCCGGACCTGGAGTTTCTTAACATATAGAGTTGAAATGGGTTGACTGTATTATGGTTGTACATGTATGAATGGAAGCTTAGTAGTATTGACCTGTAATTTGGACGCCATCTTTGTTCCACGTGATGGCCGGCTGGGGTTCCCCCACGGCGCTGCAGGGCAGACTGACCTCTCCTCCAGGCTGCACGGTCAGGTCAGTCGGCGTCTCCGTAAAAGTTGGGGTCACTACAAACCAACCAGGAAACGACAACCATCAGATGAAATACATGACTGTGATTGACCAGTTAACTAAGTAGAATGGCAACCAGGCTAATACGAATACATGTAGCGTATACACATACTGTATAGTATAGTATTTTTGTCAAGATTATAAACAATGCATTGATAGTGGTCTTGACAAAAATGGCAAAACTTAAGCTTGTGGTATGCATACAACATGTACAAAGCATGTCATGATAAAATCTCCAATGCCATGATAAAATCTCCAGAGTACATCATCTGTATTAGCCAGTGTGTCATCCTAGTTTACTTTACCAAGGCTCCCATATTTGCACCATAGTCCCTAATTCCCCTTTAATTTTCCACTAGATGGCAATTGTGGAGCGTCCGTACATTTGTACATCTGCCAAAATTGGATTTGTGTGACCCATGACTTCAAACCTGATACAAGATGTACATTCAAGTAACACTTAAAATGATGCAAGATGTGAATAATCCAACCGACCTCTGGCCTTAACTGTGAGGTCTGCGCTGGCCCTGTCAACACTAGCCACGTTGACAGCCTGGCACTCATAAGTACCCCTGTCGTAGGACGTGACACGAGAGATACGTAGCATCCCAGACGACAGGACTGTGAAACGGCGGTCATCAGGTAGCTGGTTACCTAGGGGACGGAAATATGAAAAATATGATTCAATTCAGTTTAATTACTAACTGATATAAAATAAATCTGCCCCATTCCTGTACAGACAGATAATATGTATCTGATGGCATTTGCACAAAGTGTAACACCCAGAGAGTATGACATTTCAGATATGGAACCATTTTTCTCTCAGCAAATGCCACGCACTCAACTGGCATTTCCATTTTATCAATGTTGCTTCCCAGTGGAGACCCAAATGACCTATCCAGGATGGAAGATGACTGAGCCTTATAGTGTGGTCTTAAATTATGCAGCATGTACCTAAAATACAAAACTGGCGTGTTACACCTGATAGCAGTATCTATTGGTTATGCGAAACAAAATATCCAAGTGGAACTTCGTTGTTACCACCACCAATTACAGTAAGGCAATCCTCACTAGATACCAGTAGCTTTGAAGATCAGCTTCAGTTAGATGTGAAAAAGTTAGGTGTGACAGGTTGTTACATTTAATACAATGTTATACTGTTGCAGCAAAGGGTGGTAATACCTTGCCAGGCATACAGATACAGATGCACAAAATATCAAAACTTTCCTCAGCCAAACTCACCATTGACTGTCCAGACAATGACAGGGGTGGGGTGTCCCTCTGCTGCACAGTCAAACTCCACTGAGGTCCCCTCCACCACATCAGCATCCTGGGGCCGAGAAGTGATCCTTGGGGGAGCTGCAGGGACACAGAGTCCAGTCTATGACATTGCCATTCTTTCAAATCCATCTACAACAAATCAAAGATGTCATATCTCCTTGAAATATTTGGAACTTCTTGTATGTCCCATTTCATTGTAGTTCATTGATTATGCAAATAATATTACATATATCCACGAATCATTTTCCTGTCATAATATAGTGATCGTGAGCATATGGATATGGATTAGCATACATGTACTACACAACTTCGATAACACACAAAAAAGCACACAACAAAGCAATACATCGTCATGTACACGGTAACATATACCTTTCCGTAACTGTACCTCCCTGTAAACTGTAGGCTCTTAATTCTTACAATCAGCCAATGACCTGGAATGTCTTGTTGTTACTCATTCCTTACTGTTTCAAGAAGGTAATGATGGGTAGCATTGCACTAGATTGTTTGGAGGTCACATACATCTGGCTCTGTACAGCAGCAGCGCCTAGAGACTAAACTATGTACTGCAGGCAATGCCTCTTAACATTTTACAGATGAACAACTAAAAACGTTTTATTCCATCTTGATATTTCGTAAAAACTGATCAATACAACTTAGGAAATCCACAAAATCTGGTCTCTGGTCACCATGGACAGGGTTCTTCATGCTTGTGTGAATGGGAAAAGGTGGTCTCATTGGCCTGAGGTGGTCTTTTTGTACAGTTGGTAACTTGTAGTAAGTTTTAAAAATATAATGACAATCAAAGCATATTCATACTGCCTGTAACATGCTATATATAATGCTACATCTAGGACATTCATTAGACCTATTTCATATAGGGCAAGACAATAAAGAACAGTTCTATCTTTCCACATCCTTCTTCTCAGTCAATGAAGAAGAATTATTATTAACAGTAGATGCTATCTGAACCATCTTAACATATTAGAGAATTTATCTAGTTGCTTAATTCCACCAAGGGTCAAAGGGTAAATTCATTTTGCAGTATGTATTATGCTACCTGGATGTCTAACCTTCTGTGCTATCTGTTTTATTCCCTGACAGTACAAGTTCTTTGCGGTAGGTTGGGCCACATAATTATTTTCCCTTGGAATGTATTTTGAGTGACAGGCCTTGGGACAATTCAGCCTCTGACATTTAGAAGGTCAAAGAACTGTACCCCTACCATTTAAAAGTTTGTTTTGTGTATACGAATGGGAGTATATCAGAAACTGACAAATGCTGCCCATAGCAACAGCAGACAATTTATCAAAGGTCATTAGAGCAAGTGTCAAAGATAGCTGTCAGCTGTCCAAGTTTACTTAATGAAAACCCTAAGTCTGATACTGTGTCCTGCAATATCACATACTACTGGTATGTACCTGTAGTTCAAACTAAGAGCTCAAAATACTGGGTGCAGAACTTCTGTGTACCCCAATATTGGAGCTAATATTTGACTGTGGGTGCACCACTGCACCTAGATATTTCTGTAGGGTTTGATATGCAAAGTTACTATTGTACACTAGACTGTTCTGACACTTAGCTGTCAATAATATGCTGTATCCTAAGTGACACTAGTTAGTATACAAGAGCTTCTTGACATTTAATTGTCAGTAAAAATAAACAAAACCTTTCTTATATATTTCTCAACTGTTGTAAAGTTGGCCATAGAATTTCTGAGTCAATCTCTGAATCGGAACAGAAAAGTTTACAACTAGATTTTCGGACATTCTACTTTATGTTGTGTACCCAAATCATTTTCTATGCACCTAAATTTCAGGTTAGGTAAACCAGTGAACCAACACAAGTATTCCCAAAAATTAATTGATAACCCTGAACATATACGAGGGGCGTTCAATAAGTAATGCCCCTGACCCATTTTCAATAACAGGAGATTAATGAAACTTGGCACAGTTATTAGTCGTTCTCTTCATAGGAACCACCCAGAGTTATGCATTTCTCCCATCGTTTGATGCAGCTCTGGTCACCGTTTTTGTAGGACACTGCAGGTTGGTCCTCCAACAGATGCCTCATCAATGGCAGAAGAGGGGCGACCAGGTCTGGGAGCTGTTTCTACAGACTTCCGGCCTTGTTTGAATTAAGGATGCCAGCGTTTTACAAGGTCATATGATGGGGCATCATCACCATAAGTTTCTTCCATTTCAGCAAAAGTCTCCTTTGGTGTGCGTCCTTTCAAATACAAAAACCGGATCACTGCGCGACACTCAACTGGCTCTTTTTCACACCTGGTCCATTTCACACCTGACTCAGTTCAAACACCAGTAAATCAAAAACCACGATTAGTTCAGAGCTGTTATTTGCAACATGATCTATAAAGATATGAATCATTACACATACAAAATTTCATTTAGATCAGACAGCTGAAAGTGAGTTAGGGACATTAGTTATTGAACGCCCCTCGTACCTTCGTACATCATGACAAGCACCAGCAGGTCCTACTTTCGTAAGAATGGAGGTACCAATCATCAACATGGAAGAGATGTTATCATGAATAATCATAAGTACAAGTGTCTGTACATGTACCTATTAATAAATCTGTAATGATCTGACTGCTTCTCACTTGTCATGGCTAATTGGGTTAACCCAGGTTAACAATACATTGTATTCCCTGGCCAGTCTGTTCCTAATTTCCCATGGGCCCTTGAATAAACATTCTGCAATGTGACACCTTGTTAACCTTACATGAACTGCTTTTAATTTGTCCATTAGGTAAAAGACCCCCAGTTTCAATTGTCTCCATCATGCTTGGTGATTTTTCTTGCAACTAGGACTCTACATCTGCAAACGATACTGAAAGAGTATGATACATTAACTGTAAAAAAAAGTTGAAGTTTCCTCATATTAGCCCAATTCAAATGAACTTAATGAACAGTTTCGCCAAAAAGTAGTTACTCAAGCAACTGGATATGGTTTTGAAACGGTCAGACGTTTCGGATAGAATCCACTATCCTTCGTCAGTGACACTGAAGAGATCTGGAAGAAACAGGTCTTTTATACTCTAACTATGAATGAAGACAATTTCAGATGTCCAATAGGAAAGGTTGTAAGACAATTCAGACTGAAGACAATTTGGATTCCAAAGAAAACAAAGCTAAGCCAAAGTCAAGCTGAAGACAATTTGGATTTCAAATGAACAGTAACTGTTGTTTGTTGAACTACTCTTGCCTTGTTTTTGAGTATTTGACAATGATGACAAATGCTAATGTACAGTATTTATATAACACGTTAAATGTACAGGTTCATTGTACGCGGGGAAATTCAGTTCATCAAGTAGTCTTTCCAGTGAAGCCTTATATACTAGAAACTTTTGGTGAGATCAATGTATGCGTAGCAATTCAAATTGACTGTAAATCCTTTAAGTTTGATTACAAAATGTGAACCATACCTGGTTTGCAACCTAGCTTCACTAATTATAATGATCACATGATATGAACCAAACTGAATCTTACGAACCCACTGAAATCTAGTCCGGCATCCAGCGGCCGTATTATAGCTCACAAGTCTGCGGAGAGGACAGAAGAGACTTGGGAGCTATAATATGGCTGGATACCATGTCTAATTGAAATCTGGCAAACAGACATGGTCCTAAAGTGGTATTTAGGCCAGGTTAAGACTTCAGTCTCTGATGGATCGAATACGTCAAACTCTTAGAAACTTCTTAGAAACAACAACATCTGTGCACCAGTTACTCTACTAGTCTAGGTTCACATGAAAAACAGTTTCCACATTGGGAATATAAATTTAGAAGACTATGTACATTTTGATGTATGCCGCAGAACGCTGTTTTTGACTTTGCTATCTATCATTGAAGGTTTTTGGAAAGGATTATAATGGTATATGCCAACTTACACCACTGAAAACTGGCACCATTGTCAATGTGAAAAACAGACTTGCATGCAAGCCCAGAGGCTTGTATCTGTTACAAGATCCTATTAAACCTCAGGAACTTCCAAACACAGTAGACATTGTCAAATATGGCATCGTAAAAAGGTACTGATGGGTTTTAAATCACACAGGAAAATAAATACTAGGGACCATCAAACCTTTGACCTTGATATAAGAACTGAGACAATGTTACTTTTGTGTCACTCAAAGGCAGGAGGGCTTTTGGCACATGGCTCGAAGCTAGTGTAGGGTTAGATGGCTAGCAATCTCACATGGTTGCATTGGCATCAGTCCTGACTGTCTGGCTGAGAAACAAATTACCTGAAAGATATCAACTGGCATGTAGTTAAATGTAACTGAAAAGCAAGACCTAAGAGTTCATAAAGTAGTTGAATTAAAGCTGCTCGGGAATCTTTACCAGATACTTGCAATTGGGTGGCAACCATCTCTGTTTCTGTAACCCTTGGGCCACATATGTGTGCAAGCTACTACAGCAGGGGACTAGTCCGCTTGTAGTGATGTGTCATTATCTCCCATACTCTTCCAAGTGCTTAGCAGAGAAAGCAGCTAGTACCATTTTTAAAAGTCTTTGGTACGACTCAGCCAATGATCAAACTCACAACATAAATGTACCGAATGCAGGGTGAAAACTCAACCCACTCAGCCATTGCACCAGTTCATACAATGTAATTACATTGTTATTACACTGGTTCCAATGATGAGCATAAAAATACTTTTGTCTACATTGACATACACTATTGTGCATTTAATGGTTTAGCTCTTTCTATAGGTTACAACATCTGCACAGTTAAACATGGTATGTAGTGCCAAGAGCAACTGATACTCAAAATACCAATATTTTTCACAATACCATGCTGCTTCAATTTTGGAGATGGCATTCACGCAAATGCAAGGTCGACCTATAGCATTGTAACTTAAGAAGTTTGGTTGCCATACACCTCTGGCAGTCGTGACATTTAGAACTTCTTGTTTATTTATTTCTATTTGTCTATTTATTTGTTGAGGTTTACCACATTTCTGGAAGGATTGACAAAATAGGTGACTTTTCAAAATGTCAACCCAGAGGCTAAGTCAGGAGACTGCAAGGTTTGAGCCACACACAATGTGCATGTGAGATCCCTTTAGTTTTCAAGGAGTGGCCCAGTCCAAAAGGATGTCCCTAATAATAATAATAATAATCTATATTGCAAGGTTATTCCTAATAACGATAACCAAAGTTACATTAACACCTATGTTAGTACTCATTTTCACCGAGTCGATTGAGGAAAAAAGGCACTTTACAGGTGATCAATTCATTCATTCTTTCATCCATTCATTCATTCATTCACTTATTTGTTCACTCATTTGTTTATTCATAGGCGCAACACTTGGCCCTGCCAAGGATTCCATCCCAGAGCCTTCAGATTCTGAGTCCACAACCCTAATCCCAAGACCACCTTGCCTGCTACCTCATACCTTAACAAGATTTACTGCCGGATAGCCTGACATGTGTTCATGAATCTCCGTGGAAGACATGATGACATATACTGTACGCATGGTGACCAATTAACAAGTTCTACCAATGGTCCATTGTTTTGGCATCAAGTCACAACAGTTCATCACCAGAATACAGAGGAGGAATCTGTTATAGAGCAACTTGTGGGCAAGTTCTAACATTAAAAAGGTTATTTTTGAGGGCACATGTGTGAGTGTGTGTGTGTGTGTGTGTGTGTTTGTGTGCCTGAATGTTGGCGAGCAACCAACCTATATTTAAAAGAAGCTGTGGATTTACAAGGTATGTTGGTAGGTGTTGGAAAAATGAGGAAATAACTACATTATGGGCTCTCTACTGGCTTTACATGGTTTTGCATCAGGACTTTCTATTTCAATATCTTGTTCTGGACATGCTTTCGGTCATGAATTTTTAAGGTACATAGCTATTGGGCTCACAAAAAAGTGGCATAGAGTTGGACCCCCTACCAACTCTTTTGGAACTGCAGGAGAGACTTTGTCTAAAACTCTGAATACAACTGTCCTGAAGGTCGGCTGTTTTCTCATGTCTTCCATGTCAACCATCCCGACAGTGACAATCTTGAATTTGTACATGAAAGCCTGTTTTCATGATCAACAACCAAGATTTCAGCAGAACTCAATAATCAAGATCTCAGCAGAGGCAACCCTTGAATGATCTCATGATCACCCCTTCCTCTCCTGATTTTCTCCAGATGAATTCTGTTGTTTACACTTGGAGTTCATCAAGTCTCACCCAATCATGCTATCAATCAAGGAAGATTGGGATACAAATCTCCCCTCCCCCCTACCTTCCCTATTTACACAGATGATACCACTTGTGAACTGTAGCCACCTCCCTTCCTACTTTTCCATCCTACCTTGACTTTTATCTTTTGCAAAATGACTTTCGTATGGTCAGACACGGAGAAGGCTTTGTTTGCTTTGTCCTGATTATACCTGACCTCTTCAAATCAACATTACAAAAACACAAATAGCGGTTTTGACAAAAGAGAGCGGTTTCACTCCAAACGTGACTTTGTACCTGTTAGAACACATACACATGTAAGGTGGTTGGCATATCGTGCAATGGACAGATTGGACCTTAAAAATATGCCACAGAGAGGCTAAGGAGGTCATCAGGAAGAATGTTTGATACTCTGCACAGAATTGACATTTGACAGAATAGAAATAACAACGAAACAGATGTCTTCTCTCTACGTATTGGAACCGTACTTTTGAATTTCAAAGCACAACCTGTTATTTTTACAAAGTTAGTATCTAGCATCAATGTGAAATGTAAATTAAATAAACTGAATGCATTTATGAGTCAACAATAAAAGAAATGAAAGTTTCAACATAATTAATCCCGCGTACAGTAACTGCTTTTGAGTTTGTGGGGATCTAAGTTTGCATTAGGAAGTGTTCATGGTGGTTTAAGTTCACGTTGAAGCAAAGGTTTAAGAGGGCACGAGACAGAAGAAGCATTCTGCATTTAAAGTAATAATTGTACCTCTGGTCCCTCATACATTTGTACATTTGGACTTTCCTCAGTATGCCAGCAAGCACCAAACATACTCCTCTAATGAAGTATGACAGCTGCTGACTCGAATCATTATGTGGCACTTCCATCAAATCATTTAATAAACAAATCAGGCATAGAGATCTCTCTACTAGAGGTTCTAATGATGCAAGTGTATGATCAGTGTTACCATTAAGTACATACTGGCATAAATTTAGTATTTGTAACATTGAACTTAGTATTTGTAATATTAAACTTTATCCTCTAGTCTTAAATTGGCTACAACAGTCACTGTGATTGATTGTCGTAAGTGAACCATTGTGAACATGACCTTAGTTCTGTTTAGTATTTAAAAGGCATGAAATGAAATACTACCACCATCTATCAGAAGCTATCAAAACATCACAACTCCTGTCATTGACATCTTGTTGCCCTACTGCCAAAGATAAACACAGAAAATCACTGTTGCTTGACAGTGACTTTTTTACCCACAGGTGTTATGGAGAGGAGTTTTAGACCCTGTTCACACTAAAAGCAAGCGGATTAAGCGCGTAATCTGCTTAAACTGCAAGATTCGGATCGTTTTCTTGAATGTGAACGCTCCAAGCGGCTTGGATTTTTGTTTGCAATCCTTCCCTGCGAGGTAGTTTGAGACACTTGTCTTGGCTCAAATCTTATTTGTGAACACAAAGTGGATAGATTCTATGCGAATTTCTGATTTGCCCCCAGTTGGAGGTTGTATATCCAGGTGCATGGGGTCAAGGTCTTGCCACACTACTACAATCTGAACTGACCAGACCACGGCACGAAATCCATTGTCTTATGAGACAGAAGGATGCCAACAAAGCGAACTCAAACTTCTTAACTTTCTCCCTGCACTGTAACTCTGTAACCAATAGAGAACTGGGTGCCAAAAGGCGACTTCAGTGTACTGAAGGTTAAGACATATCTATATCATGCCTGGGTCTCGGAAAATTGATTTTACGAAGTGCAAAGCAGCACCAGGATAGCAATATCCAGTAAATGGCACTCTCCTGGGCTAGAATTATCTAAATATGTTACAGGTGGAACTGGTACATTGTACAGACTGAGGTACATCTAAAGCCAGACAGTCACGCAGCTTTCACCCAAGACATGTCGCCTACAAGGAAACTGTTGTGACAGGATTATACTGACAGGCTGTCTACCTTGAAGTAGAGACCATCACAGCTGTCTACCTTTAAAAAAACCATGACCATAGCATGTTATAAACATAAAAATATCAAAACTGATGCAGTACCACAGAAATCTGCCAGCAATGTTTTCATTTTGCCAACACCAACCAGCATGCTAAATACAATCATAAAGATCCATCCACAACTTCTCAAGTTATACTGGAGCTGTATACTGTTAACACACAGACAGACAGACAGGCAAACACAGCCCCTAAAACAAGGTAAAGGTAAGGATGATAGAATTAAATGGTAAAAAAAACTACTACCTTGCCTCCTTTGCTGGTTATTCCTTCGATCCGTACTGTGGCTTCTTTGGGCTTGACGGCTGTTAGGGGCTACATTTCCAAGTGAATTAAAATATCTCTGCTCTACAAAAGGTATGTTGCGGGACGGTTTCCTCTCCCTTTCAACAGTGTTAGGAGGGCTGTTCAGATAACCATGTTCTATCTCCTCTGATGATGCAGCATCAGCGGTGGGTTCGTTACTGTTTCCTTGGGCGTCATCTTCGGACTCACCGATGTTAGCAATCTGTCCGTACTGACGGCTAACATCCTCCCCGTGACCCCTCCTGTTGTGCCTTAGTTGGTATCTAGCCCTGGGCTGATCCTCCTCACCTGCATGATTTTCCTCACCTGCATATTGACTTCTTTCTGAGTTCTGGGAGTGACCTGATTGTCCAGTTTGCCTCCTAGGATTTCCGCTACTGTCTTGTCTACCAAGAAGTCTATAGAGATGACCACCCCTGTTCTGTCCCTGACTTGTGGTCTGAGTAGACTGGCCAGCAGCTGTAACTGGTCTGCTGAGAATTGTAGCGCGATTCCTCGGTGTCTGCCGTTGGTTGGCTAACTGTAGGCGAAGCTGTTCTCTATTTCTGTTGTTCAATGAACGCTGTATTTGCCTGTTGTACATCTGAGTTATCCTTGCTCTCATCTGAGCAGGAGTTTCCTCACTGTTGGCACTGCTTGAAACCGGTTTGGGAATGTTGTCTGATGATTCACCTGACACTATTTCTGCAATTCGGCCATATTGTCTTGAACGTTCTTCATTGTTACTCTGTGATGTTTCACTTTGGCCAACAACTCTAGTCACAATCCTTCCATCTCGATATGAAACTTGGTAGGTTCTGGGTACAGCCATTCCCTCGCCTTTGTCGTTCCCATTGTTACGAGT
Organism: Branchiostoma floridae; assembly: GCF_000003815.2. Taxonomy (NCBI): domain Eukaryota; kingdom Metazoa; phylum Chordata; class Leptocardii; order Amphioxiformes; family Branchiostomatidae; genus Branchiostoma; species Branchiostoma floridae. Next base: position 7,068,674 of record NC_049980.1, on the reverse strand, counting down.
GCTTTCGTCTTCCGAGAATTGTGTTTGAGGATAGGTTGGAGTGGTCTTTTTGGCATTGTGAGAGGGTGGGATAGTTGGGTCTTCTTCTTCTTCATATGTAACGACAAAGGAATTTGAACGGGTGGGTACTCTTTCAACCTTTTTCACAGCCAAATGTGCTAACGAGCCTGTCTGTCCTGATTCTGCTCTTATCTTCTTTGAATTATCAGCGCTGGTAACCTGATCATCTGGGCTCTCTTCGTACGTGACACGATATGTGTTACTCACTCTGCCCGTTCTCTCCACTTTCTTTCTTACCATACCATTAGTAGATGTTTCCACTGAGCTACTTCTAGATTGTAAATTGCTGTTGCCTGAGTGTTGTCCAACCACAACATTTCCTCCTTCGTATGTCGCGGTAGATGTCTTGGGTTCGATGTCACTGGTCTCCCGAGGGTCCGATTTGTCCACGTTTCCGCCAGTATCATGTTTCCCCATGAACGTGTTCCACGCTTCACTAATGCTCTCCTTCTGTTCCACAGGCTTTGCGTCACTGAGGTAAGCAACAAAGTTAGAATTTATCTCCTTCTCCCTCTCTGATTTGTCTCCATCTTCAATGGATGTCAGGACTTTTTGAAGGAGACTTGGCTTCCTCCTGGCATCAATCTCGGAGTGCCCGTTACTTGCTCCACCAACAGCTTGATCGTTTTGCGCCTCATATCCGCCCGTTGGGAAGCTGAAATCCGTCCAACCCGGGGTGACTGTCGGTGGCTCTGTGACAGGAGGCTGTGGTTCTGCTGTAACTGTTGGTGCCTCCTCCTCTGGCTTATTTTCCTTCTTCGTCTTCTTATCGCCGCTCGTCATGGGACGGATCGTTATCCACCGGTGTTGAGCGCCGACTGTGTAATACACGTACGGATACTGATATCTTCTTCTCACCTGAGTCGAAGTTTGTTGGTGCCTACAAAGTCCTCCGGTACATTCAAGCCTATTCCTCCTGCGGGTATTCACACTTCCATGCACTTCTCTAGGAGCACTGCTGACGGGATTGGTGGACAGTCTATTTTTGACTTTGGTCCTTGCACGATTTGGGAAGCCCGACGAAGACTGTTGCCTGTTGCCTCTGCTGATTGCTGCTGTAGCTCTAGAGGTTGACGTAGCTCTAGAGGTTGACGGTGAGGACACTACATAATATGAAGGATAGCCTTGAGGAGAGGGCGGTGCCACCTGGTTGGATGTGGTGCCAGCTCTCGGTAAGGAACGTGACTGTGACGAGCCTAGATTATACAGAACTGAACGAAACTTCGGGTTGCGAGGTCGATACAAATAGTAACCTTCTGCATCGCACTGCCCGCAGGATAATAGCAGCTTGATACAAAGACAGGCGATAAACCCAAGAGAAAGGTTCCCTCCAGCCATTGTTACCTCCATGCACAGGACTGCTGAGAGTACATAATTAGTAAATGAGCCTTGCCTCCCAGGGCGAAACCTCCTCCTCCTTGTTGACCTCTTTGGCTGGATCTAACAGAACTGACCCAGATTCTACACTTGACGGTCAGTCCTGGCAAGTTCTCATTGTCCTGTCCAGAATAGGAGTGCAGAACAGGTGGATCACTTCTCCTTGGCAAGATACACAAACTCGAAAATCAAGAAACCCCAACACTGGATGTGGATTGGCCTAAATTGAATATACAGCCAAGGACAAAACCTCACTTTTTTCTGGTTTTGTCCTCTGCTCCAAAGATAACTGGGCTGTCAAAGCATTGTTGCTGTTGGCTGCACGTGACCACAAATTCCTGGGAACACCTGACCTGTGGTGCAGTTATTGTCCTTGGGCACCACACAATTTCACAAATTGAGTACAGATCCGAGCTCCCCTGCAAACTTTTCAATTATTTCTGACAGCTTGGATTAAAGTTGCAAGTTTGTCTTTCCTTTGACTGCAGGATGATCTTGGCTGCAGTGTTTCCCTTGGCTCTCAGTTCAGTTTCCAGACCTTTTGGCCTTGCCCTGCAGTCACCTAGAATTCTTTACAAACCGTGACTTGGTTCTCCAATGACCAACAGCTCTCAGTCATTACCATTGAAGATGCTTGACAAGTTTCCTCCTGGCACTATTTTTAACAAGCTCTAGACAAATTGGCCTGGTTCAAATATCATGGATGAAAAATTAAGTTTCTTGATCAGGAGATAGTTTTCCCCAGTCACGTGCAAAATAAGACAGTAGCTTCCTTCCTGTTTTCCTGCCAGTTGAAGATCTCCCTTGACTAAGATTGGCAAGCAGTCTCCAAGTACGGACACACCAAGCACCCGTCCAGGCTTCCAGCTGGCCTAAGGTCTTTCCTGCCCAAAATCTTTTCCTGCTGCAAAATTACGCCACTGCTCCCCCAAAGACCTTCTCGTGTTGGAGACCACACCTCCCGCTCCCACTGCGAGGAGATGGTTGGCTGAAGGGTTGATGAGGCACGGAAGGCAGACGGAGAAACATACACCTTCTTCCCTGCAATGCCTTCTGGCAGGTGAGCTAATGAGCCTGGAGACTGGGCTAGCCCTGCCTAGTAGGGGCACCCTACTGTAAGTCTTGTTTTTTTGGTAACCAATCCATTTAACAATCAGCTGGTTATCCAAGTAAATGAATCTGCCAGACAATACTCCTTGGCCTTGGCCATGGTCCTTAAACTGTTACCCTAATGAACCATTCTATGGCCTCATCTTGGGCTATACTTGAACTTGGTTTCACGTTGAACACCTTTTAGCATCGTAAAAGTTTGGGGACTTAGGGTAACATTAGCGTGAGATAGTATCAGGAGACTCATGTGGCTTTATTTAGTGTCAACATGACCTTTGAGGAAAATTCTCTCTTTGAGAGAGAACTTGTCCTGACGAAACCCGATCAGAGCATAGCTTCTTTTTGAGGTGAGGCTTTGAAGGAATCATTGTCTGCTCCAGTGTTACCTTTGTATAAGCCTGGGAAGGAAGGTGAGAACCTGATGGTGTGTGGCCACCAGCTCGTGACCACAAAAATCCCAAGGTAAAGCAGACAGGGACAATGTGGGCATGATACCATGTCTCCTTTCCAAACTGAAGTCACCCTGAATTTGCAGCCTAATCTTTCGTGCTTGCTTTGCCCACAAAAGAGCAGCTAGGATAAAGTCGGAACACATGCAAGGGACAAAAGAATTCAATGTGAAAGTCAAAGGCCTTTGGCTTTAATCCAAGGAAACAAATTACAGTTCCAGTGTGTCTACCTGAGCCTCTGCCCATATTCTGTCAGCATCATATATTTTTCTTAAAGATTACTTATCAGACATCAATATGAATGAACTTGCACCCTCAAGAAAAACTTTTTGGTGAAACTCAACTATCAGGTATCAGAATATAGCTAGTGTCTGCTATGCAAACTTTGGCTGGAAACCAACTTGTAGATTTATAACCTACCTGGAAAGACTAGTGCCTGGACATGACACAAAATCTTGCATCATCATACCATCTACAACAAGAAATCATTATAATAACTTTCATTTCACAATCTTCTCCTTAAGTATGTTAAACTGGAACTTCATAGCATTCCGTTGGTCACCTATTGCAAGACAAGAACCTGTAAGGGGGAGAAGTCTACTGAAGCCCAAGCCTTGAACGGCAGACTGAATATGGATAGAAGAATTAGCAACCACCCAATTTAGGCCGACAACAGCTAAAATGCCATGACAACTGCAGCTACTGTAAATCGTGAAATGTTCATGATGGTTTTATTTTCAGAGGTTTCAAGGTGACCTCATGTCTTGAAATCATTGACATTGCAAATATGTGTTTCTTTAATTACAACGCTACCACCCAAATTGTTTCTAAAGCAAATTCAAAGCTCAGCAGAATCCTCATTTTCCCTCCTACTAATTAAGCCAGTGGAAAAGTAAATGCATTTACAGTATGTTTCCTAATTAAGGCCACTGAAAGTTTCTTGCAGTCCATTTTCCACCAGTAATGATGGACCAAAGCTGAGACTTCCTGTGGAGACACAGTCTCCCTTAGCAGGTAGGTGTTATAGTACACAGGTATCATGTTGTCACTTCTGGCCACCTTCCAGGTAAGGGTCTTCTCCAAGGGCCCTTACAAAACTGTGGTGAAGGGCCAATCCAATGTATTTCATTGGTTCTTGGGCAATCTAAGATGATAGTGTAGCAAGCGGACATCATAATATCTCAAAGGAAGATACAAAAAGCTACCTGTTCAAGAAAGAATTTGTAAGCAGTGCACAACGAATGCAGTGGAAAATGAAACACATTTTATTTGTGAATGCCCCCGATTCGAAGCCGAAAGAAAAAGACTATTTGATAGAGTGACCGAAATCACACCAACATTTTCATTGTTAAAAACGCCACAAAAGATTCTCTCCCTACTAACATCAAGGGATCAATCTATTATAGAACACATGGGGCATTTCATTTTCAAATGTCTTCAAGAAAGAAGTCAAACCCTGTAATAGTTACGTAGACTTAGTACCCCATTATGTATCGTACATGTATGTATATTCTATCATGGGCTGGGAGTAAAACTTCAATACAGTACGACTGTATTTATTTTTCTCCAAGCAGAGATTTTGGGTGGGGGTGGGGGAATAGTAGTGGCTGGGATTTCTTAAGGATGCAACCGTAAGAAATCCCCCCATGACTGTAACCTCTGCTTGGAGAGTATGTATTCACAGCATAAAACTGAGCGCACTAAAGCATGCAACAAGGTTTACTACCATCACGTTTTTCCAGTCAGGCATACTATTAAAGCATCCAAGAACCACCAAATCAAATTGCTCTGGCCTCCATAATGATATCTAGACTTGAATGATGCCATATGCACCTTTCATGAAACCCAAGATAGTAGCCCATGATCCTGATGCACTGGATAACACAGAGGTGACCTGTATGTAATGCTGATTATGGATAACTTTCCTATCTCAGGGCTCCAGACTAACTTTTTGACCTAGGAGCATGGCGCTCCTAACTCCTAAAACTTAGGAGCGCCAGCAAAAAGTTAGGAGCACCACTATGAAAGGTTGGGAGCACAAGCAAACGTCTGAAGCCATACAAAATATTACTCCAATAATCAATGTTTTTGACTAGAGGTGGGTATGGCTTAAAGAATTAATTAGGGGTGTTATATATTATATATAGTTACCCAGTAACCAAACAAGAAACAAGAGAATACATGAGATCACTTTCAAGTAATATAACACTGATTCCTTACAATATATGATTTTTATAATGTTTCATAAGTTAATACACACAATCAGGAAGAGTAAATTAACCTTACTGCTAAAGGTGAAACTTGACTGTTACATATACAACAACAAACTAAAGAAGTCTACAAGAAAATCTGCAAACCAACAGAGGAGAAAGTGTAGCCAGGACTGTCAGGTACATCTTGTATTTCTTTTGTATCTCTTCTACTTTGTTAAAAACATAGCTGAAAATAGATGCACTGGAAAATTAGAGGTTTACTTGTAGCCTGTAACATCAGTGTTAACTTATATAGAAAAATCTGTGTACAAACAATTCATATTTTCAGTTGAAAAAATGTAGCAGAAAAGATGTGTTCGAAGGGCAAATCAATCGAACTTTTCCCAACAAACAACATCTATTTATCAGTCTTTTGAAAATAAAGACTGCAACAAAAGTAATATCTGAAGGAACCGTGAAAAAATCGCGACCTCCGTTCAACATTTTCTACGATTCCAGTGCCGACACAGCCCCCCTGCCCAGTTTGGCATCGTCGCATTAGCTGTTGTTTTTCCCGCATTCCACCGACAAACAAGCAAAAAAAACCTCCAAAAGAATCCTATACATGTACTTATCACCAAGGACTTTAGGCATTCGATGAGTTTTCGTCAAAGTTACACGCTTTTGAAGCTTTCCTGCGTGATTTTTCCCGCGATCACAGCGGGGATATCAGATATTCCACCAATAATGGCGGCCGGGCGAGCTACGTCACGCCGAAATGGCCAATGGGGTGTGACTCTCGCGATTCGCGAGATGTGAGTTACTGCGAGACTTGCGCGAGACTTGAGTTAGAATCAAAATGGCGGCTCGGTGAAGGGCCGAAATCGGCGAATAATTCGCTCAAAGTTCAAAATTTTTGAACTTTGAGCGAAGTTTTCGGGGGAAAATAAGGGCGTTGCTCATTTTTTTTATTGCCGCGCCGTGCGACCATCATTTAAAGAATAGGCGCATTATTAAAATTACAGTCGCATTGCAACCAAATCTAGTCGCAGTCACGAGCCCTGTATCTCTTCTGTCATTTTGACAGCTAGTGTCTCAGAGGCCAACTACAACAAGTTACATACAAAATGTATTTGACACCTTCAGTGGAAGCATGCAGGTCTTGAGTAGAAGCATACAGGTCTTGGTCATATGCTGGCTACTACATTTCATACTTTCATACTTCATGTCTTTCAATCTAAGCCAAGTGCTATTTACAGAGCAATCTCACTGTCTATAAGGTAACAGTATGTCACTCACGTTTCACCAAGCAAGTCACTCCAAGATTTTCTCAAGCAACAAACATTCTTCTTTCCAGGCTCTTGAGTTCAGACATACAGTTACTCACTTACTGACACTGAAGACCCGAGAAAGGTTGGCCCTGTCAAAAGGGCAATTAATCAGCAAAATATTTTCTCTCCCATGAAAACATGACAGGTGTTTGGGTAAACCATCTTGACAGGTATTGTGACTATGGAACCTGTTCTTTCGTACCATAACAACGTTGGAGGTGTTGACATAAGACAAATGAGACTATCAAAAACAAAATGATCAATCCTATTTGTTGACAGTATCATCACTGTAACAGTTATTTGAAGATTAGTAGATCAGGATTAGATGTACAAAAACCAGTTAAACACTAGTCTGGGTATCATCCTTCGTAGTAACCCTAGTATCCAAACCTTTTAGTTTTATAGCTGCCAAGTCTCTTTTGTCCTCGCAGAAAGGATTAAAAGTACTTTGCAGCTGTAATATCTATTTGTGGATAGGACAAAGAATCTCGTGATTTAGTTTGACAGCATCAGTACTCCAGACCAGATGGTCAAGAACACTGTATATTTAGTCTGTGAAATATAAATCAACTTTTGATATTTGACAACCTTACAAGACTATCATATCTTGCTCTTGTTAAGATAACATAAGGCTCCCTTCAATTATTTCATACAGTTCAGGTTCATTTGCTGACTTCTGCCAGACACAACAATATACATGTACTCTGTTCTGAGAAGAATGTCTTGACAAGAAGATAGCTAGAGGCTATCACAATATCATAACAGTGACTCTGGTAAATGCCAAAGGGACGAATTACACCAAATTGACTCTCTCGACCTCCTGCATTACCTACTGTGTTCCTTCTTGCCAGACAGGTACAAAATGTATATACTGCACATGTATCTCCAACTGGGTCTAATCTATCTATGATGTTGGGAGGATGTGAGGAGTCAATTTAGCAACTGACATCCTGAGAGGAGATGTCTTTTATATGGTTCTGTGCCCTGGGTCCAGAAATCAAATCTTTAAGGACTGTCAAACCTGCCCAAGAAGACCACACAGCAGACCAATGAAATCTGGTCTATATGGACAATACAGTCAGGATTCTTGACGCTTGTATCAATGGGAGAAGTTATTTAAAGGACTATACCAAAAAATGGTTACATTGGCCAGGTGAACCTTATGTAGTGCACTAGAGGTGGTCACCTGGACAAGTTTGACATCTTTTTCATGATTATGTACTGATTGGCTAGCATTGAAAATACCCTTGAAAGCCAGGACCAGTTCTCATTGCTTCTGACCTACACCGTGTTGTACAAGACAGTTAAGCATTCTAACATCAACATTTGTAAACTTAAGCCATCTTATATCCAAAGGTCTCTCTCTTCGCCTATGGAGATATCCAACACAACACATTAAGGTGGCGATGAAAAATCATAGACACACATCGAGATCACTGGAAGATGTTGAAACAAACTAGACTGGCTTCTATCGCCCTCTCAGGTGCTATTTACATCTTCTAACATTACACGTGATGGGCAGTAGCACAGCTCAAGGTAAATGTATTTTCAGTGAAAACAAAGGTATTGTTGACGTTTGCTGAATATCAACAAACAAGCGGCAGCTAGTAAAAGTCATGATTGGGTTACCTGCACGGTGGTCTGCTGCTTTAGTTGTATTCTCCTGGGAATTATGTGTGAAAATGAGCTTTTTGCTCCTTTTTGTGTCTTATGGCATTTTCATACAATAAAACTACTACTACTACTAGTCATACAATCATATGATGCAAATTGTTCTCTTTTTTGGGTAACGTTTTGGCTGTAAAGAGAGAAGAAATCAGCTTCAGTATTCAGACAGTTTGTCTCTGTCTGCCATGAAAGCATCTGTCATATTTTGGAAACAAGGATGGTAAAACAAGTTCAACGAAAGAATGTATCTTGCTACAGTGTGGTTCAGTCGGTAAAAAAAGAGGAGATTCCGTAAATCGTTGTGTGTAAGGTATTGTTATCTTCAATCAATGTTTTGTAAATACTGGTGTCTGAATGAAGGCGCAAGCCTGTAAAACTAATAGTGTTGTCCAGCAAATAGTGGTGTGGCAGGAGAATGAAAGGGTACAAAGCTTGGGTGATCAGACATGAATGCCTCAGAGTTTACTACCACTGTTGTATTGTAATCATCACCAACACTACATGTGTTGTATTTATAGACAGCAACTCTAGCCTGCGTAGTATCAGCAAGGCTTTTTCAATATGCAGGTGCAGCGTTGGTGTAATGTTAGGTTTTTCTTGACAATTTGATAGTTTGAAGAATACTGGACCAGTAATTGTCAAGATTGGAAAAAAAGACGAGAAGTTAATTCTGTATTTGTCCTGGTTGAAAAAGTTTAAACTTTGTTTTAACACAACAGAATAAAGACTCACCATAAGTCTTTCTTCTGTTGTGTTGGAACAAAGTTTAACCTTTTTCAACTATGGATTCTACCGAACACAGATGAGCTTTCATTCGTGTATTAGTCCTGATTAGGACTGCTCATATCTTGTTACACAAACTCTTAACAGGCATACAACTATTCTATCTCAAACCCTTTTCAAGTCATCATTCCCACAAGTCTATAGAGTACCTCCCTTTAGCTCATGTATGACGCCTGAAGAATAGTGTATCTCAGTGTCTGTAATTAGCAAAGTTTGAAAGGGGCAAGCTGCATGTATGTACGTGTATAGATGGAGGTCAGGTAACTCAATTATCAGTAACCATCTCTAAACCAGTGTTTTGTAAACATTACCTCACGCCTGTTAAGTCAACATGTCGCATAAGGAATCAATGGTCAGGATGGATTTCTTTAATCACAACTGTCTGCCTGCTTTCATCAGCTTTTGTGCTCAGAATAACTCTGGCGCCCAAAACCTTTCGGGACAATCATACACCACTAGGTGTTGCTTTAAGCTACACCAACAAAACTTTTTCTTCTTCTTCCCATCATAATTTGTCAAAGTCATTTTCTATGTTGTTTATGGTTGTTGACCTCTCCTTCCTGAGAGGCAAGGCAATGGTTCTAAGGGCCTTTGAAGCGAGCTTTTAAGAGAAAAGATTCTGGACTGTGTTATGTCTAGGAGGAAGCTATCCATAGTGGCTCCACAAAAGATGTGGGAGCCAGTGTGTCAACAAACATTGCTGACAGTGCTAACCGGTGATCTGATTACAGGACACTTGCGGTTGCCACATGATGTCTTCTGTGTCTCAAGGTCAAGCTCAATATCTAGAGGGTAGGAAGAATTGAATTAACCTGACATGCATGAGTCACAGTTCACCAGTTTTAGAACAATTCTTGTTACCTCTCTAGCAAAAGTTACAAAGAAGTGACCTTATGTTCATAAACTTGTTGATATCGCAATGTTGACATTCATAAACTTCTTAGTTTTCAACTGATCAGATGAGACCCTCTACTTAGCCGTCCATTTATCAAAATGAGCAAGGGAGTGTCAAGCATTACTATGTGCTACTGCTACCATGATAAGTTAGGAGACCAAAAGTTTTGTTTAGAGGACTTTACATGTACACAGTACATCCTTAAGAATTTGATGGAAAACTACACAATGCAATCTGTACGACATTTTAAGCAAAGAAAATGATTATTGGGTCAGAAATTCTTGCATTAGCATCTGAATCATCAAAAACCTACAGAAAGTCTGCGATAATTTCACCTTTTATTAAGAGACCTTTAACACTTTCTTACCTCTTTCCAAATTGCTTTTAAAACAGCAATACAAAACAAGACACAACACTGACCACAGAGTGTCCTATTCAGATGTTTTCCTCAGTTGACCTGTCCTGCAACCTAATTTCCTCAATCCCTTAAGATTTCTGTATGGTGCTATATGGGGGAACTCTCCCTTTATAGAACGTTTTATCTCCAAGCTGAAGTAACAGGAAGGTCAGCCATTTTACAAGTATTTAGGGAAAACTTTTACATGTAGCTTCACATAAAAAATACCCAAATCTGTAAGACACCCTGGGACCAGATGCAAGCGGTTTTGCTGAAGAAAGTTCAACTTGGTTATTTGAAGAATCATGGTCAAATCTACTATGTCTTCTTCTTTCTCTTCTGGTAACATAAAAAAGAGCAGTGACACTCTGACAACAATGTCACTCTTCCTAGAGCATGTCCAATAGAGTTTTGAGTCTGAAACACAAGGGGCAAGTAGAACAGTCTCCTGGCTCCCAGGATTTGAACCTAGGGCCCCACCAGCTCACGACCCTAACACACTAACTGCTACGCCAAAAGGTCCAGACCACTTAGACTGGTTACTTGGTGGCACTTGACCACTACTAGCAAAGGCACTCATCTTCATTTGGGTTTTCTTGGCAGTTTTGTAGTTAAATTTACTTTACTCAATACTAACAGAAAATATAATGCTTCCATGATCCTGTTACAGAGAATAAAAGCATATGTCCTTCATGGAATGAATCAATCAAACCTAAGTATAGTAAAGAGTGCTACCAACAAGTAATGTATTGCACCTGGAGTATCTTCCAAAGACAGATGAAATCAGAGACAGGTCTTCTATTCCTGTGTAAATATACATGTATAGACAGTTTGATGGACTTGACCTTTCCTGTTCCTCGATAGGTGCACAGCTATGCCACAGTTTGTCTCCTACATGCCTTCTCACATCTTGAAGAGCTGCATCTTGACCTTGAACCTTTACCGTGGATTTCTTTGACCTGGGATGACTGGCATTTTTCTTCATCAGGGAGTGGGGGAGGATCCCATACCTCACCTGGTTCCTACTACGGTGTCTCACCTTCTGTTCCAGGGTCACTCCGCTCCTATCTCTCACATTTCCAAACTCACCTCAGTGTCTTTGACCTACACTAACCTTGACATGAGGTGTTGAAAGACTTGGAAGTATTTTGTGAACTTGTCAGGGTGTCCTTTGTCAGAGGTGCTAATCACACTGGTGCTAACCATATTTTTCATAGAGTTCATCATCCATTTAAAATAAGAATCATATAGGTTGGTTATCCTTTCCCTGATGCATGTATCTGCTGTGACCAATGTGAGACTGTGTGTTTACCAATGTAAAACCCATCAGTATTTCTTCCATGATTCTGCCAGATTGCAATTACTGCACTGACATATACTGATATTATATTTACATAATACCCATATTTACGTTTGAAATCGGTGTTCCAACGGGCCTGTATTATACGGTATGGCTATTTGAACAATTTGAACTTGCTTCTGTGCATCGCTATCCAAAATTGGACCAACCGTTCTCGAACCAAACTGTCAGACTTTGGTTCTTTTCTTCGAATTGACGAATAAAGGTGTTGATGCGATGTGCATTACAGTGATGTCTTTTGCCCTTTTTTTTGCGATAAACTTGAGTTTCCTCAGATTGGCATGACATAAGTCCCAATAAGGCCCTCTGTCCCAACCTTCCTGCGGGTCGGATCGCCCTGCCCTGAACTTCAGGCAATCCTATCCGTGCGGTCAGGCATACCTCAGGCAATACCGAATACCCGGTGTTGTAATCTATATGTATATATGAGTACTGCAGAGAACATTCGCTATCTTTAGCATTATCAGGAAATTTTTATGGTGTGAAAGGTACTAAATTCTCCCTTGCTTGACAAGCCACACATGGTGAGAATTCTAGCAGAGTGTAAATGACCTCCTTGACATTGACCTTGTGGAACTGGGGATAAGACAGGGTGTAAATAAGGACACCACTTAAACTGCCAGGACACAAACAACATGTTCACAATCACCGCTATCATATTGTTTTACAATAACAGACTCTAACATATTTAGCAATCTTGGTAGCCTTTAACCATCATTGCCGGAGTGCAAACTTAAGGAGAGGACATCCTATTTCCTAAAGTAATGTCTACATGTCATTTTTCTTACAGAATATAACTTGAAGTTTTTGTTTAGCATATTATTTTCACACCTCAATTTCATTTTTATGATCCCCAACATCATCATTATCATATCAATTATCACCCAACATCATATTGGTACAAATGTGGTCCTTAATCAAAACGTACTGGACTAGAAGCCTAAACGAACTAAGGATAGAAGAAACTTAAGACAGTGTCATTTTGTTACTGGAGTTACAAGTCTGTCTGTCAAGACATTTCATCATCCTCTGAAAAGACAGCAGGTCTAGGGTCCCACCAGTGAAGTTTGTTTTCCCAGACCAGGTATCAGGATCCTACCAGCCATAACACTTCATCTGGAGTTCATTCTGGGGGTACAAGCTCTGCCACCAGCTCTGTCAACAAGGCCATGTGACACACACAGGAGAGCATTCCCCTAAGTCAAGGTCACATTACGATCTTACATACTAAGTAAACTATAATGTATAATGTACAGGGTCAGAGAGTCATCATATAAATTTCCCAAAGTGATGTCTTGCAACCGCAGTGCCTGGATACTTTCATCCTACCTGGTAATTGTAAAATATGACCTTGAAAAGGGATTGCTAAGAAATTTCTCCATCTTGCAATGTCTCCTGAGACACAGTGCTGAGACTGAAAGAGCAAAGTGAGGTTTAAATCCAGGGCATATGACCATGTGTGTGTAAAAGGGGGCATCCAAGTTATTGTACAAAGTGACATTTTCTGAATGCCCTCAAGTGTTGGGAGTCTAGGAAGCCTGCCAACAATGCCCTAGGGTTTAGCTTCTCAGACAAACTACAACTGAAGATGGAACAAAATACCTCCAAAGAGACTAATAATCCTCTCAAGTAACAAAGTGTTACTGATGAAGACTTAGAGCTTGCATTTAGCTGGAGCAAAATTGTAAGAGGACGAGTGTGTGAGTGAGTGAGTGAGGGAGGGAGGGAGGGAGGGAGAGAGGGTGGTAGGGAAGGATAAAGTGAGTAGGTGAGTGAGTGAATGAGGGAGGGAAGGAGTGAGTGTCAGTAGATGAATGAGTGCATGAGTGAGGGAGAGGGAAGAAGGGAGTGAGTTCTGAGTGAGTGAGTGAGTTCTGAGTGAGTGAGTGTGTGAGTGAGTGGGTGGGGAAGGAAGGAGTGAATGAGGGAGGGAAGGGTGAGTGAGTGAGTGTAATAATTGTACATTTTGTTTCAAATGAGCTTGAGAGGGGATCCCTCATGCTACTGCAAATAGACTAATTTATATGCATGTACCAGTCCCAAGATAGAGTGGACCCTTTAATAAGTACAAAAATGTGTAACACAGATGCACTATATATGTATGTTTCTGAAAAAGTAATAAATTCATGGATTTTTAGAAATTGATTAATTACGAGGCAGAGTTTTGTAAATCCTTTTGCACTGGAGCTTGTGGTTTCCAGTAGCTTCATCTAAAATTGACTTTCTGGAATTGAACTGAAGCAACCCCTACACATTTTTTGGAGAAACAAAGTTGCTCTACTAGAAAACCTGCATGGGTCACTTTAATTGGTCCCCTGGTCTACTAAAAATCATAACATTCATGGCAAAATTGAAGCTATCTGAGGGCAGCACATGCACATTGGATTCTGTCCAACATGATGCTGGCACAAGTTCAACTTCAACAGTACACACTAGGGGTCGGTACCTGTACAAAAAGTTCAGATCCAGGTCTGGTCAAGGTCCATAGGAGCATCTGGACCTGAAACAGTAGTACTGTAACTACATCATACTTTGAAGAGCGAGACATGAATGCAGACTCTTCAACTCAAAATCAACAGCAGCTGCTATACTCACCTTACCATCTGTAGTCTCATATTTAGGTCTTTCTATATTATGTACTTTACTTCCACTATCAAAGAAAGCATTCTGTAATGAAGGCTAGCTAAAGCTGTTCTTTTTTCGCCTTAAATTGTTATTTTTTCTGATCCAGCAAGAAATATTATCACCCAGTCGTACATCTTGTTACTGTAAGACTGAAGAGGAATGCACAAGGATTTAGATAGGGGAGAGCCAAAGGTGCTCCAGGACAGTAGGGGGTCTTGGTAAGGGATACCTGACTGATGCTTTCCATTTCATTATAACAAGGTTGGAGGCCTTGGTCTTTGCCAGTGTCGATTCTTCAGCCTGTTCTTTGTTATCTACTCTTCCATCAAACATTGACTGGCCTGTCACAGTGCACTGTGGGCCTCCATCCAGCTCTGTGGGACCTGCTCTCTTTCACTTACTCCTTCTATATACAGACACCCTTCAAAGATTCATGCACAAAGGTGCTGGTTATACAGAATGAGGAAAAAACTCAAATACCAGGGTAGGAAAGTCAATTTGTGCCCTGTATCATTTCTGGAAGTCATCCATCCATCCATTCATTCATCCATCCATCCCACATACACATTCATCCATCCATCCATCTATCCACAGACCCGTCCGTCCGTCCATCCATCCATCCACCTGACCGTCTGTCCGTCCATCCATCTATCCCCTTTCCCATCCACACATTCATCCATCCATCCATCCATCCATCCATCCATCCATCCATCCAACCAACCAACCAACCAACCAACCAACCAACCAAACAACCAACCAAACAACCAACCAACCATTCATCTCGAAAAACAATAAATCTATATCCATAAATCATAAAGAGGGATGCTGCTACCACTGTCAGCTGTTGAGAACTTGACCAGACCTCTGCACATGTAGAATGTTAATCCCAGCAGCATGTGCTGTTGCATGAAATCTAATTATAAGCACTGCCCCACTGGGCTTTACAGGACATTGCCATTCTGAAGGTCATTCCTCAGGAAGTCGGAAGGAAGTATAAATCCTGGAGGGGATACAAATATTGAGTTTTCCTAATTAGGCCAAGGATCTATTAGAAGGTTGATTAATTTGCCCATCAAGAGAGACAGGTTGAAGAACTGCCTGCTAAGAGTATGTTGTACCCTAAGACATACTGTAAATGCAGAAACTTTCGCGGTGGATTAATGTGAGATAATTTAAAGCCACTGCGAACATATTTTTCCACAGCAGTAAGAGACTACCGTGTATGGTGCTACCGCAAAATTAAAACCACAGCAAAAAGTCCATTTTCCCGCTACTGCAAAATTAAAGACAAGACAAAGGGTTATGATAAGGTATAGCACAGTAAATTTCTACAGTATTACTGTTTGTTTCTCAGGTTTAAATTACATCATAATTCAACATATTGAGGGAGGTGACCAGTCCTGTATTGTAGTTTGAACATGAAGTCACATGCGATGTCAGAAAGACAGCTAGGATGGAATGCGTTCTTCTAGCCGATGTCATGTCGAGGCAAATGGCAACAAAACGAACAGACTCGTACATTTCTATGTCTGCTGGTTGCACAGAAGTTGTGTCTTAATCATTCCCACATTGGATCGCAGAAGGCAAGAGGGATTTTAGACAGACAGCAGCAGGTCAAAATTCGTTCTACTGATTGACTCTATTTCAAGGGTAACGGAAGAGATGAAACCTTGACACACTTGAACAGTATTGAAGACACAACAGGGGGATACAGACAGTGATAACTTCATGACTGTTATACAGGTGGAAGGGAGAAGATATGCCCACTACTATTCAACAGTCACAAACTGCATGATGGAGCCCCAAGGGCTATTAGAGTCGTAAAATCCCACATGGATCCCACATGAGCAACAGGAAACAACTGGGTTAACGATGATGGAACTTGACATGTTCATTGGAAAGCCAGCTACCAATACATTGTATGGTATTGAAAAGAAACAAATGGTCACCTTATGTCAAGATGGATGTGGCTTCAAAGACTTTAGTGAGAAGTTTTACTCATATTGTGGTAGTTATAAGGGATCACTTAAAGTTTTGTTAACAATTCCAGTGTCAGGGCTCCTTTTCTTAACATTTTCAGTTGAGCTGAAAAAAAGGGGAGAAATGAGTAGAAGGGGAGGGATGGAGGGAGTGAGGGTGCTAGTGCAGGTGGGAGTGAAGGAAGGAAGGATGGATGGAGAGGGAGGAAGGAAGGAAGGAGGAAGGAAGGAAGGAAGGAAGGAGGGAGGAAGGAAGGAAGGGAGGGATGGAGGGAGGAAGGAAGGAAGGGAGGGATGGAGGGAGGAAGGAGGGAGGGAAGAAAGAAGGGATACCCGGTAGAGGGAGGAAGGAAGGAAGGAGGAATGAAAAAAGGAAGGAAGGAAGGATTGAACTGAAGGAAGGAAGGAAGGAAAGGAAAACACAGAACCACATCAGGAGATCTGTGAGACAATCCTACAGTTCATTATCTGACTGTTCGCTGCATAATTCTCTGATCAAAAAAAAAATTTCCTTTGTCATTCAAAATAATTGTGAGCTATTCTGGCCTCACCAGTCCTTCTGACCTGCGAGATGCCCACTTCTGAACTTGTACAGATGGGTAAGTCCCAGGACCCTGTCGCATTCCTGTCTGTGTTTTGGCATTAGACCATGCAGCACCCCAGACAGCACCTGAGCTAACATGTGGTGATGGAGAGGGTGTGGGCCCCACTGTGGTGTGTCACAACAAACAGGTGGGGATACCTCACAGGGGGAGATAATCCTGTTATATACTGTCTGTGGGCATTACCTCTTGCCATGGTACTTAATGAGCAAGCAGAAATCATGTACTACATTACTTGAAGTTGGGCTAAATTCCCATTCCATATTCCCGAACAGGATTGACCGTTTGATGTTTGAATTGTGTGGTCGTGTTTTGTCATTTCTCGTCCCTGAAATTTGTGTCCATCAGTTTAATCTGGGAATCTTTTTCCTAGAATCAAGAAATAACAATAGTCTCATTACTACGCCATTGTTATAAAAAGTTGAAAATACATGTATCATCCTGGAGTGATGTCATTCGTTATTATCATAACACACCAATGTCTCAATATCATATTTTACAAAGTCCCCCAAAATGATTAATGAGTCTTTAAACAGAAGTATTTGACTGTCATTGAAAGACTTTGTTCCACACGTGTGCTTCTCCTTTTAACACCAGGTAAGCAGTCATAAACATGCACAGTTGACTGATAATATGGAAGGGAACATTTTTGACAGTGACTTTACAACAAATAGGGCAGAACCTGGTCAAAGCAGTAGATAAGTTAAACACAAGATAAACTTCTAGGCAAGCCAGGTGGTGAAAGAGTACATTTCTTTGAATATATTCCACCGGATAGACTGAATTTTTTATCAGATTACAAAAATAAGAAAAAAATGAAAAGATCTAGAAACTTCTTTTACCAGTCTCAAGGAAAAATTGTTATTAAGATTTTAGTGTAGTCTGTCCAAGTCTTCTAAATCTAAGATATTATCTATTAACACATAATTATAAAACATGCATTAACACTAATATATTGAAGCCTGAGCAACTTGCTTTCTAATGACATGAGTTGGTATAGATACAATGTACGTTTCGAAAACCATGTACTCTATTATGAACTGTCACTTCATCAGTTTGACAAAAAATCTGTTGCTAAAGCCTGTGTCACATAGCAGAAAAGTCTGACTTGATGAGTCTGTGAGCTGTAAAGAACATTTTTGGCAACAACATGAAAAAGACAGAAAATAGGCAAGCAGAGCAGTCAGGCTTTGGGCAAATACGTCCACTTAAAGCCAGTTAATCATTCTCTTTTATACAGCTTGTTAAGGGACATAGTTTGAGGTAACTTAAGGGGAGTTGTTTCCCTTAAATTTCAGGGGCCAGACCAGAAAAATTCTGGGAATGTTACCAAACTTTGACTTAAAGGGGATAGTGTTTATCAGCAAATAGGTCAGTCTACTTCTCTGAAGTGCCGTGGTCTACAGAGGTTCCTG
Organism: Branchiostoma floridae; assembly: GCF_000003815.2. Classification (NCBI taxonomy): domain Eukaryota; kingdom Metazoa; phylum Chordata; class Leptocardii; order Amphioxiformes; family Branchiostomatidae; genus Branchiostoma; species Branchiostoma floridae. Next base: position 7,050,431 of record NC_049980.1, on the reverse strand, counting down.
TCTCTTTGTTGTACCAGTGTCTGCCCATTATCTCTTACCAGTTTACTATTCCATAAAGGTTACATTTGAAACATTACCGGCATTACACTTGCAAGGACCATTGTTTGCATGTGTATTTCAATTATGTTCAGAATGTGAGCCTCACAATGTATGGGTTTCTTGATACTTCTATATACTCAGTGGCATTATTTGCTACTCAAGATTAAGGCAACTTACATGTAGCTCTCTCATCAAAATATGGCCAAAAATGGACACAGTGGAGTCACTAATGACATATACTGTAAATTGTGAATTATTCGTGGTGATTTCAAGTTCATGGTTTCCACAGATTCCACAATTCGAACATATGCCCTGACTTTCAGGTTTGTTCCACTAACACTGGGTAGGACCCCCAGTCTTTTGATAATTGTGTACAATTTACGGTATCACAAACAGTAACAGATTTACAGTATCACAAATAAGATCATGACATTCTCAAATTTATGGGTGCTGCACAGGGTCTACAACTGGACCTCAGTCCACTGGCGACAACTGAACCTCACACCACTGGAGAAGTGCCAGGACTACGGACCTTCCATTCTTGAAAGATACAGTCGTGCTGACGGCAGTCTTTTGTAGTTTTTACACTGTGAGCACTGTGAGCCTATGCATTGTACTAAATTCACAATGTACATTCAGTTACAGAGAGCTTACATGTATTACAGAGACCTATGTGTATAGGGTTAATATGCATGCATTTGTAAGTACATGAGAAGGTGTAACCATTTGTGATCAGTTATGTCCCATCGTTATTACAACAGCTATACAGGGTACAAGAACTAGAGACCCAATGATAAATCCACATGTACCTTAAGTAACTGCAACATCAATCTACAAGAATGTGTTTTTAAGGTATTCTTCTGAAGTCCACATGGACTGAATTCTGTTCCTTGTCCAATAATTGAGCCATGCCCAAGGTATCCTGCTGTCCACAGGAAGCAACGCTGATTGAAATCTCCTTTCTCTGTGTACTAGAAAATCACATTTTGTTTCAGCTGAAGGGCAAGCAAATCTGGAACAAACTTGCACCTTCACTGGCCAAGGCCCACCGAAGATTCCCACTTACAATAGTCCAGTGCTCCTTTTGAGCCCTTACCAGTACTTTCAAAAGACATTTTTCCATTTTCCTTCTGGCAACCAAAAGCATTGTCAGAGCTATTATACACAAGACTAACATACACTGTGTATATCACTCTCTAACAATGTGAGACTCAACCGACTACAATAACCTTCAGAGAATGAATGAAGAGAAGTGGACCAGAAAGATCTTCACCATGACTGTGGAAGGACAAAATCCATTGGGACAACCATGTAATAGATGGATTGACAACATAAGGGAAGACTTTCACCTCTTCAACCTGCACAGTGTTAACCCAATGACATATGCACCTGTTGGCCTGCCATCAACCCACAACATCTATGTGCAAGCAAGTATAACCATTGTGAGGCTAGCCTGGTATCCAGCCATATTATTGGTCCTAGTAGCCTGGTTACCAAACCCGAGCCCGATCTCAAGTATCTATCGTGCACAAAAGATATTTGAGGTTGGGGTATGGTATCCAGGCTAAGGTGCTAGTGTCTTCTGTCCTCTCTGCAAATTATTTTAGCCTAGTACATGTACATGTGTATCCAGCCATATTATAGCTCCCGAGTCCCTTCTGTATTTGCGGATAGGACAGAAGAGACTCGGGAGCTATAATACGGCTAGATGTCAGGGTACCGCAAATAGTATTTTAGCCACTGGAGGTATCCAGCTGTATTATAGAGTTTGTGAACGAGCACATATCTACATCTTGAAATCTCTCCCTGCAATATAATGCTTTCCACTAGAGCTAGTACGGTAAAGACACATTTCTTGAGATAAATTAGACCTGACACATAGCCATCCCCCCAGCTCTTTAATGACTCCTTATCAGCGCTGCCGACAAAGGATCATCCTGGGAAACATTAAATCTGATCAAAAGCCTCCTAATGATGTACATGTTAGATCCTAACATTGGACCTCAGCCTAACCATAACAAACACTGGATGGGCTTACAGTCAATGAGATAATTGGCTGAGCATTCCTTAGTGTTTAGACTACTAAGCACTCTTTCTCTTTGGTCTCTATCATCAGCAAGCACTTCAAGTGCATGTCTAACACATGGTGTTTTGGTGTTAAATGATTAAATCCAAAATCAAAGCCCTTTCCAGCTTGTAATTTTAAGACTTTTGCGTAGTAGTTCAGTCTAACAGACTAAGACTTCGTCTTTGCATAGAATCCGACAATCTAGCCAAAAAGTACATGTTGTAACAGTGGGGTTCAAGTGCTGCCAAACTGACCATGCCAAAAGGTCTGAGCTTTTGGGCGTTGCGGTTTGCACGTTGGATTTGTGATCCGGCTGCCTGGGTCCGAATCCCAGGAGTTGGGATATTGTTTCTTTCTGTTCTACTTGCCTCTCTGGTTGTTTCAATGTATTATCTATCATATTATATTATGGTTCATCAATGAAGGTTAGACATCCAGGTAATAAGATACACACTGACAGACAAAAGACAGAGGTAACCTCCACTTTGTACATTTCCCCTTTTCTCATTAACCGATGAAACATAGTGGATACTACCTGAAACCTCTGCCCGTTTATAAATCTATCTAGTAGTTGCTTGAGTCACTGTTATATTTTTTAGTATCTATGGTGCCACAAATAAAGGTTAGGCATCCAGGAGTGGTAATGAGATATTCAATACTGAAGCAAGCTCATGTAGATGGTGTATGGTAACAGGTATCCCTTGGAAAAAAGCCTGTGTTTGTATTGTGGTCTTTGAACACCAGACAGATGAGGTATTAGGTAATCATCTGTCTGGTGTTCAAAGATTTGTCTGAAAGCTCTGACATGCTAACTGGAGTTAATCCCATTCTTAAGACCAGTTTTGTGATGTCACTTGTATAAAAGAAACTACTTGCACATGGTAGATCATGGCACAACCTTTCAAACAGAAAGAATACCATAAGTGCTCATGTCCACTTTTCCTGAGTCCCTACCCCCACTGAAATGGCACAAGTCTGTTAGGCAAAATACATTGTATAACTTGGTTGTAAACACAAAATTTACATTCAAGCATCTTACAACTTACAGATACATAGTTGCTGCAAGAAAGTTTTCATTTTCCAGCCCAAAAAAGCAAGGAAAAAGAGGCACTAATGTAGACAGATTGCAGATTGTACAGTTTTCATCCAAAAAGAGGGAAGCTAATTCAGCTGGCTAGGCAGTCATAACAAACTCTCCTGAGTTGAACAGTGTCAGCCTTCTGTTCTGTTTCAAAGGAGAGAATTCAGGAATGTCCTGATGAATTAGCCATTCTCCAGGATGGGTGCCAAATAACAGGGCTTGGATCTGGGGAAACTTCATTTCAAACTACTTTTCTATTTTATTTCAACATCGGATAGTTTCCATCGTTTTCTTCTTCTCTACCAATGTTTCAAAAGACTGAATGCTGTCTGTATCTGGGTAGAATTATCTTTCTTCTATTATTTTGACAGGTAATTGTTACTAGAAGCAACCTTCTTGCTAGGATGATGTTTTCCCAAGTGCCTGTCCGCTTTGTGACAAGGTGGCAGGGATGCGATTCCAAAAAATTAATGCTACTAAGCCTATACCCCCCCCCCCTCTTCATTCATCTCTGGTAAGCACTTTGTCATCCAGATGACTTCCCTCTGATACTTCAGTAGAGAGCAAAAAAATATGGTTGTGTACCTATGAAAACTATGTTGAATTGATTTTGCAAACTTGACAAAACTATTTGTGGATACTCTAACTTGTTTTGTTTGTAAGAGCACAGAGGCAGAACATTCACTCCCCCCACCCCCAACGGAACCCCCTCAGGTTCATACGCAGAACGATAAAGTTAAGTACAGAAAGAGCAGAATATCATCTACTACAAAAACATCCAAATCTGTTCCTGATTCCGCCTGTATATGTCCTTCAAGTTGATGTGTTGAAAGAGACTGAAAACCAGCGTGGGGTAGAACTAGAGTAAACTCATCCTAACAGTTCACAGCTTGCACTAGTAGGAAGGTCTGCATGCCTTTTTCTGTGACTGAGTGTGAGCTGTAACGAACTATTTTAATCCACCGTCAACTGTACCTTGAAGGCTTTAATTCAACGTTAAATGTTGTGGGTAAGTTAATCATGAAGCACAATTGGTCCCTTTGTTTCTACTTGGCACGTTATTTGTTATCCTGAATTCACTCTTCTAATACCAAACAGCCCAAAAGTCACAACAAAACATAACAAGTGTCATTTTATTGGAGACTGGACTTTTATACCACAGATAATAGAGATATCGTCTTTAATAGTATACAAGAATATTATTAAGTTCCCTACTTTCTTTTAAAATATTTGAATAGCACATGAAAGTGCACATTTCTAAATATGAAATTATATATCATAAATTATGTACTAAGTTCCATCTGCCTACCTGTATGTTTAAGTATACATTCATCAAATGTAGTATTACACAATTTTTACTAACTGCGCTTTTGCTTCATCACAACATTCATTGCTTGCAAAAGCAAAAAAAAAAGTACAATATGGATTTATTTCATTCATCATTCATTCCTATTTGTATATTTATATTATGAAAGAATTTAAGTTTTAGGTTTTCTCCCATGGCGGACCTATTGGTAGGCCTGAACCCTCACCTTTGATCTGAAGTGTTTGCCAAAACAGTCTGATTCAAAACACACTTCTTCAATTGCTACCCCCTGAAAGTCTCCAGATAATTGTAATGATACAAGGTCATTGGGACAGATATGGTAGAAGATAAGGCCATTCACACACATATGCCCCGCCCCCCCCCCCCCCCAAAAAAAAGAAGGGTTTCGAGATCTCCCACTCTGTATGTCTTGATTTAAAATAATTGAACTTCATCTACAATGCACTATGGTTTTGACTAACATTACCTGTATCCAGTCAGTATCATATGGAAAAAGCAAATCTGCAAAAATACTATCAGAGAGACCAAAAGCAATTACATCCCTACGGATTAATAGCCCCTTCCATTGACCCCATGACATGGAACGTCTGTAAATGACTAGTTCTACCACTTCCTGTCAGCCTACATGAAAACCATTTTGACCTAAAAGTCAACCTTCTCATCTTGCCAGTCTCCAGCTACACCATCTTCAACCCTCACATCCTGTCACTCTACAGTATTCAAATATATTCAAAGTACGGACACACAAGAACACAAACATCGGATTCCATACACAAACAAATACAAAACCTCCTTGTACATGTAGGTAAGACAAAAGTCATAGTATGAGCTACACATCAGATTGAATCACAAGCAAAGTTGCAATCACAAGCTCGTCCTAGAAACAGATGTTGAGGCAAACCATAAGACTACAGGGTGATGGAAAGACTACCACTCCTACAGGAGCCAAAGCATTATAAGGTCAGGATGACGATGCTGTAGTCGTTTTACTGCTACTTTTGTGTAAAACTAAGAGGACATTCAGACGCTTCTTGTTATCAGCTGGTAGTCATATTTGCATACTTGGTCACGAGCTTTGCAGCACCACACCTCAACAATATCCTACAACAGTGAGTAAGTATGTGTACAACAAGTAAAATGAGTACTACGATAAACGGGTGGATTACAAATGAAATTTTAGTTTTCTTCTTGCACCCATTTCCACTAACCATACTCTAACTGACAGGTACTTAGCAAAGTCAGTCCTGACAACAGTTTAACGAACTCTGCAGGTCATGTCCTCGCCCTTACGAACATTTCTCACTCTCTTTGCACCCTTCCCCCAAGAAAATCCTTCCAAGAACTCACACAGTCTCTGATACTGATAGCAAAACCATGCAAGATACTATATCAAAAAACCAGAATGCTGTCTGCCAAATGGTGACATTTCACCCTGAAGATCCAAACTTCCCTTAAGAACTCGAACAACTGAGCAGGATACCAGACAACCACTTGAAACTCCTGCTGTGAAGGTTAAGCCCCAAGTATGAAATTTCAATTACAAGATATAAACTAGAGTATAGATTACTATAATTACTACTGTGAAGAGAATCAGCCATCTGGGATCTACCTTGATAAAAACTGAAGTGTAAACATTTTGCTAAAAAGCTTAAATCCAAAGCAGATCTAGAAAGGAGAAAAAGCCTTTAGTCCATTTGCCAGAGGAAGAGAAATTGTTTGTGAATGTAAGTAGCCTGGGTATGGGGTACCATCCGTATTCCACCGGGGCTCCTTACACTCGCTACCCTAAAAAGGTAGCGAGTGTAAGGAGTCCCGGTAGAATACGGATGGTACCCAGGCTAGAATGTAAGAATGTAGCTCAAATAAACCCAATGAACAGTAGAGCTACTCTTCCAATGACTATGAGTATGACAGAGATGATAGGTGCTAAACAGATGTACATTGTACAATATATACTGGTCAACTATGCAAGGGAAATTCCCCTAGCTCTTTTCCACAATAAACAGTAGACCACAACTTACAATAATGTAAGATCCTGTGCTAAGGACTGCAACCCTTCGAAGCAGCATGTTTGTCAGAAGAGTGACACTGCAGAGATTCATGACTTCTTAGTCTAGAGGCAGTGTCACTTACCATTGCACTGAGCACACTCCTGTATAATGAGTTTCACGTAGCTTGAGAGACCATCTACAGACTGCCACTACGATATACATTAAATTTTGTATCCAGCACTAGCCTTTTCTATACTTGGTTCAGTTAGTCCATCAAATGACATATCACTGGATGAAACCAGCACATCATGGACAAAGTCTCAAAGAAAGGAAGGCAGGATGTCTTAGTACTGGGCAAACTACATGTAGCAATGAGTGTACCCATCAGGTCCCATTAGGTCTGGTGCTACAGTGCATGTGTTAAATGTTACCTTGTACGATGAGCTGCGCAGTGGCGATGATCGTGTCCTGGTCGTTGGACGCCTCACAGCGGTACAGCCCGTGGTCCTCCTGCTGCACGTCGGTGATGTGGAGGGCACCGGACCTCATGAGGGTGAAGCGGGGATCACTGGGCAGGGCAGGCGGCGGGGGGCCCGGTCTGTCATGCTTGGACCACTGGTGGATTGACCACAAATCCAATCACTACAGTTAATACAAAAGACAGTGTGCCATTCAACCTTTATCATTGCATTGTTCTACCTTTAGGCCACACCAATTTAATTTGTTTGTTCTCACATTTTTTGGTAATAATTCTGCAGATAAATATCAAGTTGAAAACCTGATGGTTGAGTCTGTACTTTGCTACACAAAGTTTTAGTGCATGAATTTAGTCAGCATCAAGTTTTCCTCCGAGGAATATCTTTTTGGCTTGTCTGATTGATGAAGTTTTGCAAAGAAACGTCCGAGAAGCAAGAAAATATAAGTTGGTGTGGCCATGTCTGACTGGAAAAGTGAAGAGGAACAGTAGCAAGTGGTGTGTGTTACCGTGATGTCTGGCAGTGGGTACCCCGAGGCACTGCACTCCAACGTCACACTCTGTCCAGCCAGCACCTCTGTGTCCTGGGGACTCACAGTGAAGGTAGGACTTGCTGGAAACATTGAGGAGAATCACAGTGATAAATATGGAAGACTCAGACTGTCGGACACATACAGTAGTCAATATTGCATGCATGTTTCTGAACTGAATATGTGAAACACAAAAGTGAGTAGTAGTCTACTAGCTCCTGGGATTCAAATGCGGGCCCGCCAGTTCACGACCCCAATGCACTATTGCACCACTGCTACACTTATCCCCCTATCTTTTTTAAATTTCAGATTTGTCCTCGAATCTCTGTATGATGATGATATTCCTGTATGGTACATTTTGCCGGTGTGGGAACCTCTGAAACACAAGTCTAGAGTAGTACAGTCTCCTGGCCCCCTCGATTCAAACCCAGGGCTGGCCAGGACCTCAATGCAAAAAACACTAGGCTAAAATGTCTGTACCAATTAGACTGGTCAGTTGGTGGTGTTTGAACCCCACTGTTACAATACATGACTTGAGTCCGTTGGAATGATACATGTAGATGTAAAGACAATGACAGAAGGTCAAAAATAGTATCTACATGTACAGCATCCGGTCAGCTACAGTTGCACTACTCTCCAAGCAGGGTTTTTTTTTATGCGTTTTTATGCTATTTTGAACATGTTTTTTGGCTTTTGGTGGGCCTTTCTACACACAATATGTATGTTGAGTTGTTTTCTTTATATGAAGCTGGTGCAACTGCAAGCATTGTTTAGGTATTTGATGAGAATGCCTGTACAGTATTGGTAGTAACGAATAGTTTGATGTTAGGCTACGTATGACCGGGGCTCAACTGACCTGGACTATTGAAGTATCTGAGCTCGGCCGGCTTGGTCTTGACCTCCCCAGCGATGTTCCTGGCCATACACTCGTACATGCCCTGGTCCTCTGGCCGGGTGTCCTGGATCATCAGGGTCCCATCGTCCAGCATGTTGTGTCGCTCATCAGTGATTTGGACCTCATTACTGCAAGTAGAAAGTGTAAAATGGTTAACGCTGGTTCACCTTTATCCGAGGGTAACCTATATTCCTTGTTTGTACAAAAACGTATTTAGGATATAAAGTCGACGGACGGTGGTTTAAAATCGGAACATTTTGAAAATATTGCAAATTTGAAACCGCTGTCAGCAGACTTAATACTCCTAAATGTGCTGTTTTTAAAGACAACGGATAAAGGTCACCCCACGGACAAAGGTGAACTACCGTATGATTGTACCGTTACACATCTCAAACCAGTTTAGCTCCTTAAAGAGCTTATCTTCTACTAGTTGTACAGAGATGAGAGATGCTATAGACAGCATTTAGTAGCTTTAAGGTACTGTACCAGGGAAAAGTTCCTTTTGATGAATGCAATGAACAGTGGAACGCAGCATGACATTCTGTCCTAAGTACTGCAGCAACCCTTTCCAGTAGTATACATGTCAGGTGAGCAACAACAGCAAAGATTCAAACTCCAAACCTCTAAGTCCAGTTGTAGGGTCAGACATGTATATTTTGTACATGTACCTGGTAGGTAATGTTAAGAATGTGAATGTAGGGTTTTTAGAAAAAAAAAAAAAACTTGACCCAAACCCCATGGGTAATTACTCTAATAGTAAACATTTCCATTGTATAACTTACACTAGAATAATTGATAGATCCATTAAAACTTTTTTCTCCATTTTGTGTAGACAGCCACATGTAGGTTGGTTCTGTGTGTGCTACGGTGCATGAACAATACTGAGAAGGATGCAAAACTTGGTTGTCAGATTTTCTGTAGTACCCAACAGCTAGATACATGTAATAAGAGTAAATTACACTAAGAGATAGATGAAAGGAGAAGATCAACACAACACTTTTTGCACATGTCTACGTCTTTCCCCATTCTTACCCTTTGTTTGCAATAGTCTTTAAACTTTGTGCAGCTGCTAATAATCCGTTTTTCTGTGGTTTCAGCTGTACCAAAGATGATGATGATGGATTATTTCGTTTCTTACAATGCATGGATGGTTCACTCTGCCCTACTCACCTGTTGTGGAGCCAAACAATCTCTGGTTTAGGATCCCCCTCCGCATGACAACTGAAGTACACCGTGTTGCCATGAGTAACGTCAACATCAGACGGCTCCGCAGTGAAGTGAGGTTTCACTAGAATCAAGCGAGAAGAATATAGTTATGCAATATAGTTATGAATTGGTGAACCTACAAATGTATGTCAATATACAATACGAACATCTACTAAGTATTACACTTATGGTATTTTTTGTATGTTCCTTTTTATGCACAAACTAGGAAAATGTATTTCTGTTATCTCAAACCAGTTCTTAAACACTAACTAATGTTACGTGTAGCTCTTGTAATGGCAACATTCAATGTCATTTTTTTCTGAAAAAAAAAAGCTGTATAATTATACATATATTTTTGCACATGTTATATAGTGTGCATTTTGAATGCATAAGATGATGGGGTTGAGAAGGGGGTACTGGGTGTTTATGTGTTAAGATAGACATGCTAGGGCATGACACACTTTCAAATATTATGACATAAGGTTGTATATCTTGGAAAATATTATCGTTGCACTAAAAGGAGTAGGTTCTGTGCTGATTAAGTTTAGGTTTGGATTTTAGGATAAATGGGGATTGTGAGCATTCTTTCTGACCACACTGTAGCTGTGACCATTTTCACTCTTTATCGATATGATATTTCCTTGGCTTCAATGGGGTTACTTGTACATTTGTACATGTAATATTAGGGTGGGGAACCACAGAAGGGATAGCCTGTTAGCTAGATCCACTGCACTAGATGATACATGACTTTGGTAAGGAAAGCCACATGCCCTGCTACAAAATGTACCAAAGTTGGCATCCAATCGTCAATAACATAAGTAGAGATCATGCTTTAAAGATTGGGAACCAACTAGCAAGACATTGGTAGCAAGTAATGTGGCTTCCTAGGCTGAAGGGGTATATCATCTAGCATAGCGGGTCTGGTATCCAGGCTACAGAAGGATAGGATGTGATCAACTTCTGGTCCACTTTCAGCAGTGCAAAGAAACCTGACAGACCTATCTTGAAATGTTTCAGTCTTGGTGAATGCAAATATCGTGCAGTCGCTCAGAAGATTGGACATGATCATTTCAAAATAGGTAAGTCACGCATCTCTGTACTGCTGAAAGGGAGGCTCTTTCCGCTTGTGGAAAGAGGAAGAATATTCACCTATGATCTTTGAGGTTCTGTGGCGTAAAGGGGGCCCCTCGTCCAGTGGAGAGTCTCCATCTGGATTGGCATGAGAGAAAACTTGATAAATTTAGATGCAACCTTGACTAGACACCCCTACATAGTACTCTTCACCCATAGATTAGGCCCGACTTTTGGACGTCTTCTTAGGCATTTTTGTTGGGCCTGTTTTTCTTTCTTTCTTCTTGCATGTAGAGAAAAACTAAAAAAAATAGACAGGCCAACAATAAATGCCTACAAAGACGGCTAAAACAGGCCAGGGCCTAATTTCTGCTTGGAAAGCATCTACATGTACAAAGTACAGCAGAATGTTCGTTGCCCAGTCAAGCATTTGCCTGCATGACCAGTAACGCTTTTGATAGTTGAAAAGTAACAGTTTTATGGAAGAGGAGGGTCTGCATCCAGAAACAAGGAGGCATTGATACCTCAGAAATGTATCGTGTTGAGGAGAGGGGAGCTACATGATGTACACTTGCTGGTTGACTTACATGACTTTGTACATGAATCACAGAGTCTTAATCACTTGATAATTATTCTGAATTGAGAGGTTATGTAGAAGTAATTATAGTACAGTCCAGTATTCAATTATACTGTTGCATGCATGGCTCCCTGACACTGTAGCAGTAGGCTAGCCTTCACTCCATGCTTCCAAGTCACTCATGATGATCATCGATCAGAGTCTGTTCAGCAAGTTCACAGTCATGATCATTGACAAAAGAAAGCGGGCGCTGGCTGAAACGTCACACCGTTTTGAAAACTTATCTAGATTCTTGAGTAACTTTTGTCTTGTGTGCCCTCTTGTGTTTCTTACTACCAGGATGTCTAACCTTCATAGATGTAAAGAGGCTATATCTATACTTGTCTTCACATCATTTAAACATTAACGCTGGTAAAGCCAGATGTTCATCCAGTCACTGACAAAAGACAGCCAATGCCATCTGAAACTTCTGGCCATTTCCAAAACTAATCCAGTTGCTTGAGCAACTGTTACCTCGCATATGTTTATATATACTTCAATTAAACCTTTTGTAAAGAAAATAAGGGTATCAGGTGGTGGTATAACAGTTTCTGTTTATTTTCAGTTTTCTTAGCTTAGATAAATAGTCAACATTAAGGTCAGGAAAAAGTGACCTTCATTATTTGACTGTCAAAAGGGGAACTCATTTATCCTCCTCTACCTTTCAATGCTACAGTCACCATAGCATCTCATTACATGTTGTTATTCTCCTGTACTTTTATTATTAAAACAGAAGTTTCAAAAGGAGAGCCCTTTGCAGCTATATTGTGGGTCATTGGGGTCAGTCTCAGTGTTGAAAGATGCTTTTGTCTTTTCTGAAGGGGAGAAAATAATTGACTTTTCAAAATAGTGGTGGTTATACCGGCTATATAGATACAGATACAGAATCAGCCAAAAGGAAGACATGTAATAGTGGTGTATGCATGTTGACAAATTTCTGTTTAAGCACCATATAGGGAAGCAGAGGATAGTAATACTCGTCAGCCATTTGCCTTGCCTAATGCATAGCCAGAACATTTGAACTTCGAAGCACATGAAATGAAGGCCATGCACATAGCGGTAGGTACCAGTGGTTGCTTAGAAACTACAAGCTACTACGAAGCATCAGCACCAAATCACAACAGATGATGGTACCTACCTGTAGTTTACTGACACTACCATACAATGATTGCTAGGGTGTCCATTCTTGATGTACATTCATCTACACTAATGACTAGATTGTTTTCTACATAAGTCAGATCTTTCAGATAATTTTATTGACAAGACATGTAAGCCTAGTTCCTGAATAATAAAAAGCTCTTTGTACACAACCAGTGTTCTAGTGTTCATCTGTCACCTTCACAAGAGCAATACTGACTGGTGTCACACTGAAGCTAGGTGTTGCTGCAGCATTGTGAAGAATGTGGTCCCAAATGTGACTGAGTTTATGTCCCCCTTCATCCCCATTCAAGACTACATTTTCTGATTTATACAGCCTTCTTAATCCAACAGGTGCATCTCTTGTCCCTCTCTTTCACCTTGGCCCCCGTCCTAGTCTTTTACATAGTCACATTTGGGACCACAATCTTCACACTTCGACTAGCGACACCTAGCTGCAGTACAAAGTAGAACCAGTCAGTACAACCTTGCGAACAGTGACGGACGAAATGTCACCAAAATAAGTCAATCATTTGCAGGCATCATAGTCTGATGCATAGCAGCCACAGACATTGACAGTTCACGCCAGGCTGGTCTGTTCTGGGTGCACTCCCACCACTGGAGACCCCAGCCATCATGAGTGTGTCGAAGATCTGATCTTCCCATCTCCCTCTTGGGCGGCCTCTTGGGCGTTTTCAAGGAGGTTTTGGGTTGAGGTTGTCAGTTCTATCACGTCTCGAGTGGGAACTGCTCTTGATGCGTGTCCTAAGGAAGTCATCCTTTGTTGGCACTTCTGGAACTGATTGGTGGTTGTTGTGTTTTGTTTAGGTAAATAAAAATTTTATGTTATGTACAAAGAACTAAATTATTCAGTGTTCTACCAACCTGATGAAACTGTTCACAGATGATCAGAAGTTCACTGTCATGGCATGGAAACCTACTTGTCGGTTCTACCATCTTACCGCAGTGGAACTCCTCAGGTGTGATGGTGGACACAGATCTGCCCTCCAGGGCCTTCGGGTACTTGCAGGTCGCCGCCGCCTGGGTGCTGCCAACGCTACTGTACTTCTTCAGCAGCTCGGCCAGCCACATCAGCTGACAGTCACACACCAGGTCATTGGAGTCCAGTCTCCTACACAAGGGTGACAGCAAGTGGTGAGACCCCTAGCCTGATTTAATCTCGCTTATAGCAGCCCGCCCAACATCCGCCGGCCTCTGCAGGGAAGGGCCAGTTACAGCCCCGAGCAGCAGAGTTTGTGTTACACAGACTAGTGGGACCCCTTTCAACTCGACAGCAACCACTAGTACTGAGCGACTGTACAGCGACCAAAATTGGATTTGGGTACTACTTTGATCTTATAATTGCAATACAATGCAATATAAAAGTACGATTTAAAAAATCTTAAATGGTCACATAAGCCTGGAGTCTAGCCTTGTTCGCTTAAGTCCGCTCCCGAACATCGCTACCTAGCCTGGCAGCAGACTAGAGCAAACAAGGCTGGTCTTTAAGCAGTTGCAGCCAGCAGTGGAAATGTCATGTACATTTGTAAGGCAAAGATCAGTACATCAAGAATTCAGTATACAAAAAAAGATGATTTGCTAATCACTGTAATATACATAATGTATCATCACAGCTAACATCCATTATCATAATTCCGCCAGGTGCCATAATACCGCCACCTCAAAAAAATGTTAGTATAGAGGTCTTCCCAAGATTGTCTTGAACACCGAATGTTAGACATCCTAAATGTAATACAATTCAGATATTTAGGTGTAATCTTGAGAAGGCCTCTATAACAATGTTTTTTGAGGTGGCGGTATAATGGCACCTGGTGGAATTATGCGAATGTATGTTACATGTAAGTTAAAATCCTTCATGCTACACATGTACATGTATCAGAACAATTGTTGTTCAAGAAAACTTATCTTGACAAAATCAAAATTTCTAAATATGAAATTGACTCATGCTTAGTCTGAACAAAACTTCCACATGCTTCAAAACTTCATCCTCAAAATGGACTTCCTTGTGCCCACTGTCAAAAGTTTTTAATGTAAGATGTTCAAGGTCTGATGTCAAACTTCAATATTAGTAGATTAAATCTTCTAGGCACAGCTGTTGTATACATAATATCCCTGTAGTATGTTCTAGTGTATCTGTGACTAGCTCCAGGTCAAGCTTCATATCAAATCCATCACTCAAAGAGAGAGAGAGAGAGAGAGCACCATGTCTCTGCTACACCTCAAGGTTTGTAACCTTGCCAACAATTGTTTCTTTAACTTCAATAAAATAAGATACTGTAAATGCATTTAAGTTCGCGGGGATTTTAATCCGCTGTATCGGGAAAAAGGACTTTCCGCGGTGGTTCTAAGTTCGTGGTAGCACCATGCACTGTGTCTCTTACTGCCATGGAAAAACATTTGTGGCGGTTTTAAGTTAGCGGTGAAGCGGCCACCATGAAAACCATGAATATTAAACCACCATGAAAGTTTCTGCATTTACAGTACATGTGTACCAGCTTCATCACAGACATATTGTCAAGGGAAGGCTACTGTACATGTACATAAAACATTGTATTTCTGTATTTGAGAGATTGTCAGCTGTCATGGCCAGGATACCAAGCAATGATCTCTTCTCATTGTTCCATATCTTAATACAATAGGGACTCACAGTCACATTTTACTATTTATGTCATACCTGGGGCTGGTCTATATATGCTTCAGTGTGGCACTGACGAAAATTCAAATACTGGATTTGGATGTTGGAATTGATGTTGTTAAAATTATTCAATCAAAACATTCCATTTTCTCATTGACCAGTTCTGGCAAATTTTGCACTGTAGTTTGTGTTTTTTTGGGTAGGCATGACCCTCAGTCCCAGCCCTCTCATGAGTTCCGATTGCCCTCTGGACTTTTGCGCTATCCTACCTGTGGTCTGGCTGGTACCTACGTAAAAGGGTGATAGAGAACACCAAGTTGTGCCTCATTATTCATAGCATTTTACCACTTACAATCTTTTTAGAGAGTGGAGGTTGGAAAACGTCCCAGCTGGTATTCTTGCAAGCTTGTTGTTGTGAAGAAATCTGAAATACCAACAGAAAATATATAAAAGATACAATAAGAGACTAAAAACATTCATCAAATTTCATAGATAAAGAACAAATCTGTTCTGTATGTTTCACTGTCTTATACATTTGTATTACACATTTCACATCATATTCCGATTTAAGTCACACAAATCCAATTTTGGTCCCTGTGTGGCAATTAGCGATCATTCCGTTAAGTGGAATGAGGGCCTTATTACCAGAAAGTAACACTAGTTCACCATCATCCGTAGGGTAACCTTTATCCGTTCTTTTTAAGAACAAAGTATTTAGGGGTATCAAGTCGACAAATGGTGGTTTCAAACATGAATATTTTGAAACTAGTACAATTTGAAACTACCGTTCATCGACTTTATATCCCTGGATACCCTGTTAAGCAACACAACGGATATAGGTTGAAGGCGGATAAAGGTGAGCTAACGTTACATGTATCCTATTGTCTTGGCAGTACTTACAGTCTTTCAAGTGAGGGTAGGTTGCTGAAAGTGTTGGGCAGCAGCTGCTCAATTTCATTGAAATGGATGTATCTGAAGATAAATGATTTTTTTTAATTAGATGAAAACAATAATTTTCTAATAGTAGATATCATTATGTGCGAACGTAAGTATAAAGCTTTCATCATTACGCATATTAAAAACATACCTTCATTGCAGTGGCATGTACCAAAGTACAGCAACTATATTTTCTCATAGAAAAATCAAAAATCATATTTAGAATTCTTTCATGTTTATCTATCAATATTCATTACGATTCCATTCTTTCTTTATCTATTGATGAGAAAACAATGGAAGGTTAAAATGCCAATTTAGCCAGGAGGAAACCTTTTCAATTAAATTTTTTTTTTACTTACAGTTGCTCTAGTGATGACAGTCCTACAAAGGCTTGTCTGTCTATGTGCCTTACTTTGTTTTTGTAGAGATACCTGACAGAAAGAGAAAAAGCGTTAAATAAAGGAAAATGAATACATGTTCATTCACTAAACATCCAATGCATTTACTTAAAGTGTGTACATATGTACAGGGTTGCATTACCACTTGTGCCACAGCGACATGTAAGTTTGAGTCAATATAGCTTATCATGTCACTTTTTATTGAAGGAAAATAAATGATTATGTATGTACAAATCCACTGCCAATTAAAAAGAGATGTTATGGCAATCGAGGAAACATTAGTACACTTGCAGCAAGTGCCATCTAG